>NC_090737.1:19392083-19404583 GCF_036898095.1 Palaemon carinicauda
TTTTATCTAATCGATGACTTTTTTTTTCAATAAATAAGGGTTTATGTGAAGCATATTAATTGCAGCTATTTTTCAGTCAGTTGAAAGCGTGAAAGGACCTTAGGATCTTGGGAAGGGTCAATGGGTCAGAAAAAGGCCCTATAATTATGAGAGAGAGAGAGAGAGAGAGAGAGAGAGAGAGAGAGAGAGAGAGAGAGAGAGAGATTTCAAGCTCTTAGAAATAAGGGAAAAATATGTTTTTTTAGGAAAAAACCATAACGTAATGGAGAGAGAGAGAGAGAGAGAGAGAGAGAGAGAGAGAGAGAGAGAGAGAGAGAGAGATGTTGCAAGCTCTCAAAAATGAGATCAAAACAATGTTCTATTAAGAAAAAATCAATTAAATGGAAAATGGAGAGAGAGAGAGAGAGAGAGAGAGAGAGAGAGAGAGAGAGAGAGAGAGAGAGAGAGAGAGAGAGATATTCCCCCCTTCCACAAAACCGCTCCCTGTCTCTCTGGACGCCGGTATTCAATTGATATTTATTTTTTCTACCGTTGCAACGAAAACCCTGGAAATGTATCATGGGAAATCTGGGGACACGGAAAATTGGTTTAGAAATAAAAAAAAGACAACTTAATGAAAGACGTCAGTACTGGGTTCCAAATTTTTTTTTTTTTTTCTGATTTGTTGTTGTTGACGTCTCTGTGGCTCACGTGATGTTGCTTCAATTGTGGTCGCGAAATTTGTTATCGGAAGAAACTTGGTTATTTACGGGTTAATTCGCTTTCTGTGAATTTATTCCTGCAATAAATGGACACAAAGAATAAAAAAATTGGTTCCCAGAAATTGTAAATGAAGCAGGGGAAGGAAGAGAAGACGGTGGAATGACGAGCTAAGACAAATTGTTGGTTACCGAGAGACCATAAACAGACTGGAGTTGAAAAACATGTCTGAGGTGCAGTGCACTAGCAACGGTTTATGATGATGATGATATATATATATATATATATATATATATATATATATATATATATATATATATATATATATATACGTATGTGTGTGTGAATCAACGAAATGAAATGTTAACAACTTGGTTGATTGGGGTTATTATGAAATACACTTTTAAAAACTTACAATTTATTACATAATGCATCATCGTATATTTACATGAATAATATTTTATTTTACATATACTGTATTTACAATTGTAATTTTTATTATTTATCTAAATATGTTTTTAGATGAGAATTATATTTGACTCGTGAATACTTTTTTAATAGAAGTTTTAAATATTGACAGCCTTCCCATATCCAACCTCCCAGTGATCCTTCAAGTTCCAGATATGGTTATTATTATTATTATTATTATTATTATTATTATTATTATTATTATTATTATTATTATTACTACTAGGTAAGCTACAACCCTGGCTGGAAAAGCAAGAAGTTATAAGCCCAAAAGCATCCAACAAAGAAAAATAGCCCAGTGAAAAAAGGAAATCTGAAAAAAACTATATGAGAAATATTGAACAATTAAAATAAAATATTTTGAAAACAGTAACAACACCAAAACAGATATTTCTTATAAAGACTGTAAAAAGACTTATTTCAGACTGCTCAACATAAAAACATTTGCTGCAAGTTTCAACTTTTGAAGTTCTACCGATTCAACTACCCGATTAGGAAATTAGGAAAATCATTCTACAGCTTGGTCACAGCTGGAATAAAACCTGTATAAAACTGCGTAGTATTGAGCCTCATGATGGAGAAGTACTTGCTTCTATTCAGCCATTTTACGACAGTAGTTACAGCAAATTACTTGTGAGTCCTGATTTAATATGATTTATTCTGGTTTTGGCTAGAATCGTCTTTTATCTAATATATGTGTGTTGATGTATTTTCTTTCATTTGTACGGTTAGGTGCGCTGATTGGCAATGCTACTTAATACAAGAACTATCCTGCATGAAATGTGTTTCATGGATATTCGTCTGTTGTGTCAGAGTATACCAATACATTGAAAAGAGTCAGTTTTTTTCATGTAACCAACAGTAATGTATGTTTATTATTAACGCTATTAGAGACATGTCCCTGAAAGCTCTAAGTTACATTCACTGCCATGAAAACCTTAAATTACTGTAATTTCCCTGAAAACCCTAATTTACAGTAATTTCTCTGAAAACCCTAAATTGCACCCACTTCCTTGAAAACCTTAGGTTACACCCACTTCCTCGAAAATCCTAAATTATACTGACTTCCTGAAAAACTCTAAATTACACTCACTTCCCTAAAAACCCTAAATTACTCTCATATCCTTAAAAACCCTATATTACTCTCACTTCCCCGAGAACTCTAAATTGCACTCACATATATGAAAACTCTAAATTACACTCAATTCCTTGAAAACCCTAAATTACACTCACTTCCCTAAAAACCCTAAATTACAATGGCTTCATTGAAAACCTTACATTACACTTACTTCCTTGAAAACCCTAAATTACACCCACTTCCTTGAAAACATTAGATTACACTCACTTCCTTGAAAACCCTAAATTACTCCTACTTCCTTGATAACCTTAGATTGCACTCACATCCTTGAAAACCATAAATTATGCTCACTTCCTTGAAAAACATAAATTACACTCACTTTCTTAAAATCTATAAATTACACTCACTTTCCGAAAAACCCTAAATTACTCTCACTTCCTTGAAAACCTTATATTACTCTCACTTCCCTGAAGACCTCATATTGCAATCACCTTTATGAAAACCCTAAATTAAACACACCTCCTTGAGAACCCTAAATTACACTCACTTCCCTAAAAACCCCAAATTACACCCACTTCCTTGAAACCCCTTAATTACACTCACTTCCTTAAGAACCCTAAAATACCTTAAAAAATATAAATTACACTCACTTCTTTGAAGACCCTAAATGACACCCACTTCCTTGGAAACCCCAAATTACACTCACTTCCTTAAAAACCCCAAATTACACTCACTTCCTTGAAACCTTAAATTACACTCACTTACCTAAAATCCCTAAAATACATTCACTTCCTTGAAAACCCTAAATTACACCCAGTTCCTTGGAAACCCTAAATGACAATAACTTTCTTAAAACCTACAGTATATTACATTCACCTTCCTAAAAACCATAAATTACACTTACTTCCCTTAAAACCCTTAATTACAGCCACTTCCTTGAAAACCCTATATTTTTCTCACTACCCAAAGAACTCTAAATTGCACTCACTTCCCTGAAGACCTCATATTGCACTCACCTCTATGAAGATCCTAAATTATGCTCACCTCCTTGATAACCCTAAATTACACTGACTACCCTAAAAGCCCTAAATTACACTCACTTCCCTAAAAGTCCTAAATTACACTCGCTTCTCTAAAAGCCCTAAATTACACTCACTTCCTTGAAAACCCTATACTAATCTCACTTCCCAGAGAACTAAATTACGCTCACTTCTCTGAAGACTCCATATTGCACTGACCTTTGTGAAACCCAAAATTACTCTCACATCCTTGATAATTTTAAATTACATTATCTTTCCTGAAAACAAGATCAGTGAACTAGTCCCTGAAAAACCTTAATAACACTTACAAGATCAGTGAACTAGTCCCGAATCCCCATTTTCGGTATTACATTATCGTGAGTTTAATGGTCGCCAGTTGCGGTCTAACTTTTTTTTCTTTTTTTTTTCTGTTTTGTAATTCAAATGAACATCGATATCCTGCAATTAGGTAAAAGTTGGTTGGAAGATTGCATTAAACCTAGTAAAGTATTGTAAAGTATTGTTCAACTTGAGCATAATTAGATCGCTTTCTGGATGTTACGATAACGCTCACTTTACATAAGAGCCATCAACAATTCTTCACCCATTTTCTCACCCCCTCCCCCTCATCAGCTGCCCCCCCTCCCTTTCATCCCCCATTTCGTCAGAGGACCCAGTGTTCCAAATTTAAAAAAGTTGCACTAAGGGCTCTTCTCTGAAAGACACTAGACAGTTATTTTTTATACCCCTGGCACGTGATACAGGCGGGGAGAGCAAAATAAGAGGCTGTGTTCGTGCTTCTCCACACAGAGAGAGAGAGAGAGAGAGAGAGAGAGAGAGAGAGAGAGAGAGAGAGAGATAAAAAGGTAAAAATAAGATATAAACAAGCCAAGCAATGGCTGCTTCACCTCTCGGGAGATTAGGAAACCCAGAAGATGATATTAACTTTCATCCTGAAAGGGATACATTGCAGATATCAGTTTAAAAAAAAAAAGAAAAAAAAATAACTCGCGAAAAGATGCGAGTCACTTAGATCTTCATTACTTGGCAGAAAGATCAGTTACGCAACAGGTGCATTGTTTTCCCCCTTCGAGGAATATATGAGCAATGGTAAAGAAAATTATAGCTCTGGTGGAAGCTGTTGTAATCATCATCTTAAGATCCGTCATACGGTATATCTTTTACCATCTACACACAATTAGACGCGGGTTCCTTTCGTAAGCATTGTGGCGTCTTAAAAAAAAAAACACCTGGTCGATGAATATTTCCTTGCTTAAAACGGAATGTCATAGAGCGTGTAGCGTTACAAGAGTATAATTTTTTTCCTGAGACAGATGCACCACTAGGATCTGTAGACAGTTATTTCCTGTTTGTCGTTAGGATTTACCCATACCGGAAATGCCAGCTCAGTTCATTTGCCTGTATGGAGTTTTGTTCCAGCTGTGACCAAGTTGTGGAATCAATTAGAACTTCAAAAGTTCAAACTTGCAACAAATGTTTTTAGTTGAACAGGTTGACATAGGTCTTATTTTAGTTTATATATTAAATATATGCTTTGGTGTTATTACTGTTTTTAAAATATTTTATTCTAATTGGTCATTATTTCTCATATCGTTAGAGTTTATTTATTTCCTGGTTTCCTTTCTTCACTGGGCTATTTTTTCCTGTTGGAGCCCTTGGGCTTATAGCATCTTACTTTGCTAACTAGGGTTGTAGCTTAGTTAATAATAATAATAATAATAATAATAATAATAATAATAATAATAATAATTTACCTTAAACTGATTTATTTGAATACATTAAGTAAGCATTTCTTATATTATTTTTTTTATATTTATTCTTTGTTGAACTGACTTGGTCTATATATTCCTGGAAAAGTATTTTTATGGAATAATAATAATAATAATAATAATAACATCAATTACTATTAAGTGAACATGTCCATTGACGGTTGATTAAACTAAACCTATAATAATGATGTTCATTGCAACTGACTGAATTTCAGATCATTTTCAGAGTTATTGACCACGTTACAAATTTTATCAAGTCTAAGGCTCTCCTTAAGTCCCTGTAACATTATCCTTGAGAGTTTAGGCCTATAGGTTCGTTTCCTTTGCTAATAAGTTATCTGCTTTTATCTATTGCAGTGTTAAGTTTGGCTTTTTGGTATTTCATCTATTCTGTTTTGTTTATTCTTATTCGTTTGGGTTTATATATATATATATATATATATATATATATATATATATATATATATATATATATATATACAGTATATATATATATATATATATATATATATATATATATATACATACAGTATATATATATATATATATATATATATATATATATATATATATATATATTCAGATCTCTTGCTTTCATGTTATATGTAAACTAATGGGATTTCGACTCATTTCTTTATATCCTTTAATGGTCCATGAAAAATACTAACAATAAATTTTAAAGATAAAAAACTACACTGAAATACTTACTCGGTAATGATTGCTATTCTAGTCTAGACTTACCTACAACTGCTCCAGTGACTATGCATGTTCTCTCCCCGCTAAGATCTCGCATTGAACTACAAGGATGCCTTAGGCCTACTCGTATTCACAGATGTTTTCCTAAGGGTGTACTATGACGAAGCTGCGCAGAAACTGATATTTGGAAATAGAATCATACATAAAGATTTCAATCAAATATTCATTGTTTATTCTATTAGTTTATATTTTTGCTTTTCAATTTTAAAAGAACCAAAATTAGAACGATTATCTCTTACCTTAGTACGATTATGGCACACATTGCTTCGTACCTAAAATAGCCCAGACTACATATATATTAATTATTTTTCTTTCTAGATTATGGTTGTTTACATTGAAAATATGGGAATAATAAATTAATATTCTCAGACATCTGAACAGCTCTATACTGTGACATTTTGGCACAAAGCGTTTATGCTCTCCCACTTGCTAAGTTTTTATAGCAGACGACACTTCTACCCTAATGTATGTAAGCTGAGTTCCTGATTAAAATCAAGGGATCAATTTCACTTGATTCAGTTTCTTGATATATACTTCCTTGTTTATATGTTCTAAATACTGTGTATTCTTTACTACTAGTATGTCAATTTTCCAAAACAGTTCCAAGCTTTTTTGCTTGAATGGTCTATGAAATACTGCAGGCCACATAATATTGAACATCATTATTGTTATTGATTTTTAGGGGACAAATGATGTGGTAGTTTTGATAGCACTGACTTCATGTTTAAAATACCGCAAGAATTTATTTCTGTTATGGCACTAGAAGTGCGGTAATTATTTGATTTTTTAGTCTTAATCATTTTTTGGTCATAATTATTTGATATTCGAATATTTTATTAGATCATTTGACGTTAAAGTTTTCATTTAAAAAATTTTCAAAATTTATTTCAGTTAAGGAAGCCAACATAGATTTTTTTTCTTTGGTCCTCCTTTGCATACATACATACATACATACATACATACATACGTACATGCATTGCTACTAGTGAAAACATATAGTACTAAGGTGTAGTAGAGGTCCAAGTTTAAAGATGAGAAATGGCGAACTTGTAGTTACCGTAATTTATGTGAATACGACCATATAAGAAAGAACAAAAAATAAAAACTAACATTGCATCATCCGTGTAATCCTCTATTTGTATAAACAGGAGTATGCATTTGCATATATTTAACCACAATATGTTTAAAGTAATCAGTGAAAGCGAATTTTATGTAATACTTTCATCCTACTCTGAGTGGATGCAACATGTTTATGGTCTTCCACCACTAAACTCGGTTCTAGTTCATGAAATGTTTACTGCCAGTCGGTCTAAGTCGGAAGCCAGTTTATGGTTTTAACCAGACTTACTACATTGGGCCAAGTAACTATAATCCTAGACTCGAACTCACATAAACTTACACTAATTTCCAACTTATGAACAAAGAAATACTACCTTGAGTATAAGCTTTGTTGCTAAAACTATAAGAAATTTTATTTCATTGACATCTGAAAGTTAAAGTATTATCCTTTGCCTATTGTAAAATAATGTTTGTATATACCACGTATGTCTTGAGATAATTCTCTCTCTCTCTCTCTCTCTCTCTCTCTCTCTCTCTCTCTCTCTCTCTCTCTCTCTCTCTCTCTCTCTCTCTCTCTCTAATTGCGTACATTCAGAAGTAAGTGTATAATCTTCATTTATGCATATTTAAATTATATAGAATTGTAAAAGATAACTCTGGGTTCATGAATGCAAAACTTAAATAACACTTGTTGACAAATTCAGACTTTCAGCTGTGTAATTTACTCTGATGGTGTGGTCGTTAGGCAAGAAGGAAAGCATGATAATCTGCAGGATTAGAGAGAGAGAGAGAGAGAGAGAGAGAGAGAGAGAGAGAGAGAGAGAGAGAGAGAGAGAGAGATCATCCACCTCAAAACAGCAAGGTCTAAAGTATAAACTATAAAGGGAGAAACTAAATGACTCTTAAGTCAGGCAGCTTTGCACACGAGTTCATTCGCTGTGAAATTAAATAAGGCAATATTCCATGACGGAAATCTTTCATGGTAGAAGTTTTATAAGGTGAACCGCCGCTTCTCTTAAGTACGGTTCGATTACAAAGTCAAATGCTCTCTAATGTGTAATACGAGTCGCCTCCGGTATGTTGTTGTCTTGGTTGATATTGGATTTTTTAGACAAACAAACACTTTGATGTATAGGTCTCTTCTTATGGAGTAGACGACAGTTTATTTGTGTCATAAGCCTAGGTCTTTGACTCGTATTCCCTAATTTAATTAGTCTTATAAATGTTTTATCAAGAGGATATCAGTTCCCACCTCAAATAGATATTTATATTAATCTATGAATTACGACATGCTGTATTTTATGGTAATATGTTTATTGCCTGTGCTTAATACACCGTACAGCGCAACGTTGCATGCTATAAATATGTATAAATAATGATACACTCGCTTATCAGAAGAAAATGTACTTGTGAAGCTCAAGGACAAAAGAGAGCCCTCGAGCGTGCAATGCTCCTAGACATTTATTGCCTCAGAGTTTAGACCGAGAGAGGAGAAGTATTCCCACTGTATGAATTCCTTAATTACCCGTGACACTTCCGTTAGTTCATCCTGGCACTGAATTACTTCTAGACATGTGAATAAAGAAAAAAAAAACATGTAACTTATTCATGAAAACGAAAGACAAGGAGTATCAAATGCTAGACCAATTTGTCGGTTTCTGTTAAGGATTGTTTAATTTTTTTTTTTAATCTGCAGATACTGTTTCATACACCCTATTATGCTATATTTTTTTTCTTTTATCTTGCTCTCTCCCTCACTGATAATAGATAAAACCTGTTTAGGCTTGCCATCGCTTGTTTCAGATTATTAGAAATTTTGTGACATTGTTGCCCCCAACTGTTTGCATATAAGCTCGTTATTTGTCGAATAACTTCACTTGCATTAAGATAAAGCAATGGTATTACAGTGTATGAGCGTGTATGAAACACGTGCGGTACAATAAACATCTTTGGATAATGATTAGTTGATATCAGAGAAAATAATTCAATAACACATGTTCCTTCAAAAATCTCATTAATTACATAATAACAATTATGAAAATCATTAATTCGAAAAATGTGATTTAGGTAGCATGTGCTCCGTAAAATTTCATAGACTGTAAAGTTCTGTTTAATTAAATAGAGTAAGTATCACCACCTAATAGCATTAAACATGCGATTGTGGAGGGTTTGGGAGGAACCTGTCAGGGGAGATCATGAGAGAGGCAGAGAATTAGATGGCGAGGTGAAGGATGATATGGAGAGAGGGGTTTGGCGGAAGAGGAGGCTTTAGATAGAAGGCATTGGAGAACGTGCATCAGGCAACCGATCCCTTAATGTACTGCACTGTAATTTTTTCAGTGGCTACTCTCCTCTTGGTAAGGGTAGAAGAGACTCTTTGAATATGGTAAGCAGCTCTTCTAGGAGAAGGATACTCCAAAATCAAACCATTGTTCTCTAGTCTTGGGTAGTGCCTTAACCTCTGTACCATGGCCTTCCACTGTCTTGGGTTGGAGTTCTCTTGCTTGAGGGTACACCCGCGCACACTATTCTATCTTATTTCTCTTCCTCTTGTTTTGTTAAAGTTTTTATAGTTTATGTAGGAGATATATATATTTTAATGTTTTTACTGTTCTTGAAATATTTTGTTTTTCCTTGTTTCCTTCCCTCGCTGGGCCATTTTAACCTGTTGGAGCTCCTTGGCTTATAGCATCCTGCTTTTCCAAGTAGGGTTGTAGCTTAGCAATTAATAATAATAATAATAATAATAATAATAATAATAATAATAATAATAATAATAATAATAAAAATAAAAATAATAGAAATAATAATAAAAATAATAATAATAACAATCACAGTAACAATTACAACAACAATAATAATAATAATAATAATAATAATAATAATAATAATAATAACGGTGTGGAACAAGAGTAATTATCAGTACCTGAATTCCACCGTACAGTATTTCTCAGCCTAATGTTGTTCACCTGTCAGCATTTTTAAAAGGAAAGGGAGTCAGGCCAAGACCAACTTTGAAGGGATGTGGCGTCAGGTGTTAAAAGGTTATTTGGTTCAAGAGATGACAAGTCCATTGGTGAAGGGTTGCTGAGAGAACATTTCTCTCTGAGGTTAATGATTATAATGATTGTGCAGCTATTTCACTTTGTAATATTATTAAATGTACTATTTAAAGTTTTTTTTTTAGTTTTATTTCTTTGGTTATTTTATGTTAGTATATAATGTACTATTTAGTACCAAGTGCTTATAAGATTAATTTTAAAGGCTTACTTCCTTAATAATTATTTTAGGTTAATTTATATTGTACCATTTTGTACCCCGTGCTTATAAGATTAATTGTAGTGTGTTATTTTTTTTTTTTTTTTTTTTTGGTACATCTATTAAATATATATGATTTCATAAAGTAAAACTTCGTTATCTATTTACTATGGAATATATTTTATTAACATCATACTAAAAAACTAAAAAAAATAAAACATATTTTAACTGTAATTTGAGATCCATTCCAATTTCTCAAAAATAAAAAACAACATAATGCAAATTTCGTCGTCTGTTTACTATGGAATTTATTTTATCAACATCGTGCTAAAATAACCAAAAACATAAATATTTTAACTGTAATTTAGGATCCATTCCAATTTCTCAAAAATAAAAAAAATAAAAAACAACATAATGTAAAACTTCGTCATCTGTATACTATGGAATTTATTTTAACATCATGCTAAAATAACCAAAAACATAAATATTTTAACTGTAATTTAGGATCCATTCCAATTTCTCAAAAAAAAAAAAATAAAAAACTCCAGAGGTTCTTCACCTCCGCCTTTCCACTTGTATAAATTTAATATAACTCTGCAACACTTGAGCTTTTCATCCGTTTTACAATCCCTGATTTAAATGCATATAGAGACATCTGCCGACTTAAGAGAGAGAGATCGAGCAACCGTCGGCTTCAGCACCGAAGTCGTTTTTTATTGCATTTTCTCGTCTCGCGTTCCGTCACCGGCTTTCGGAGTTGTGCTTCTGTCACCGGCTTTCGGTGCTGTGTGCTTCTTCAAGGAAAAGTTAAAAGGAAGATGAGACAGCGGAAATAAACTGACTTTATTTGCATGAAAGGATATGTTGCCTTTATATTGTAATGGAATTTTTAGAAATAAGAGTAATTCCGTGATAATGGAAATATAAGTTGCTGTTTTTGTAGTTGGTGGGAATGTAGTTATTATTATTATTATTATTATTATTATTATTATTATTATTATTATTATTATTATTATTATTATTATTATTATAAGGAAAATATAAGTTGCTGTTTTTGTAGTTGGTGGGAATGTAGTTATTGTTATTTTAAATCATTATTAAAATTATTATTATTATTATTATTATTATTATTATTATTATTATTATTAGCTAAACTAGAACTCAAGCTGGAAAAGCAGGTTGCTATAAGGCTGAGGCTCCAATAAGAAAAATAGCCCATTGAGGAAACAAAACAAGGGAATAGATAAGCTACGTAAGAAGTAATAAGTAATTGCTATAAGGCTTTTTAAGACCAGTGGCATTGTTAAAATAGATCTGCCATATATAGACTATGAAGAGAGACTTATGTCAGACTGTTAACATACAAACATTCACTGCATGTTTGAACTTCTGAAACAATATTAATAGAAATAGCAGTAGTATTATGTGTGTAAGTTTTCGGATTTTTTTCATTACTGGTAACGTATCTATAAATGCAGTAGTAGTAGTAGTAGTAGTATTAGTAGTAGTAGTAGTAGTAGTAGTAGTGAAGATATCGTTATTATTATTATCATTACTAGTTAAGCTACAACCCTAGTTGGAAAAGACAGACGCTTTAAGCCTAAGGGCCCCAACAGGGAAAAATAGCCCAGTGAGGAAAGGAAATAAGTAAATAAATAAACGATATAAGAAGTAAGGAAAATGGAAATAAAATATTTTAAAAACATTAACATTAATGTATATTATAATGATATTCTTCTCCCAGGATAGGGTTTTCAGCATTTTTTTTTTTTAATCTTTCCAGATATGTTTACACCAAGAAGTGTCACCATTTTTATGTGATGACTAGTCCCACTTCTGTAAGAAGTACCTGTCAATAGGACCTTCAAGATGTCAGGTAAGTGTTGAAATACTGTTCTAAGTAGATTTGGTTATGGATTTTTTCTTATTTCTTCGTATGTATATATATATATATATATATATATATATATATGTATATATATATATATATATATATATATATATATATATATATATATATATATATATATATATTATTCGTTATCTCCCTTTTTCCTTTCCTCATTGATCTGTTCTACCTGTTGGAGCCCTTGGGCTTGTAGCATTATATTTTTCCAACAATGGTTGTAGCTTAACTAATAATGATGACAATAATAATAATAATAATAATAATTTACAATAATAATAATAATAATAATAATAATAATAACAATAATAATAATAATTATAATAATAATAGTTATTATTATTATTATTATTATTATTATTGGCCGCTGTCATCCCCTCCTTCCAGTTTCGTTTTATTACCTTCACCAACGAAGTTAGAAGGAGGTTATGTTTTACCACTTGTTTGTGTTTGTTTAGGAACAGCTT
>NC_090737.1:19409583-19419583 GCF_036898095.1 Palaemon carinicauda
CGCCGCTTGGCAATTCCTTTGGCGGGAAATAAGTCAGTGGCCACTTAACGGGTGGCATGTGTTCCGTAACGGGCTGGGGAAATTATAGCAACTGTTCGCCACATAGGGAAGTTACTTTTTCCACAGTACCTGCTACGTAGGAGCTGTTCCTTCGAGAATGTTCCTCAGATACGGCCGGGTCTGCGTTAGGCTGATGCCTTGTGGATTTCATTGTAATTGTTTTGGTAATGCAATGATGAAAATTGAAGTTGCGATGGGAAGAATTAATAATGCAGTGATGAAAATTAGAATTAAATAGACTGAGAATGTGTTAACTAGGTTAGGTTTTTAAATTGGATGTCATAAGTTGAATTTGAGTCATAAATTTGTAGTTAAATTCGAAAGGTTTTTACGATGAGTAATGAAAATGTAAATTAAATGCATTAAGATTACATCATTGAGGAGTTTTTTTTTAAAGTAATGCTGAAAATTAGAATTGAATTTATTTAAATTATATGCTTTACGGATTAATTATTATATGGTGGAGAAGTAAGGAAGTGCGTAAAACAAGAGAGGGATAACAAAAATGGGAAGCATTAGAAAACAAAAACCAAAAATATGTAATAAAAGCAAGAAAATAATAATGGGAGAACATTATTACGTCCCCAATTGCGAGCTGTTTTAATCGTTGTAATTGTTAGTCAATGAAAAAAAAAATGGCGCAATTTACGTAATTATTTCGGTGCCTTGTTATTTATAAAACTAATTTCCACGACAATAGAAGCGCGAAGTGATCTTGATTGCCTCTCTCTCTCTCTCTCTCTCTCTCTCTCTCTCTCTCTCTCTCTCTCTCTCTCTCTCTCTCTCATGTAATTATTAAATCGTTGTTGGTAATAACGTTGGTTGAATAATCAACTGAATGTATAATAAAAAGAAAAAAAAATGAAATGTCGACAACATGGAGTGAGTGGCTTATCTCTGCCAGCTCAAAATTTTGAAATGTAATTCATGTAATCGTTTAAAATTTTACGTTACATTAAGTGAAATTTACCAGACTATTTGCAAGCTATTATATCTTGTTTCTCCTCCTCTTGTGGTTTTGAAGTATTTATAGTTTATATATGAAAGATTTGTTTTAATATTATCATTGTTCTCTAACTTCTCTTGTAGTTTATCTTCTTTCCTCACTGTGCTATTTAAGCCCTTGGGCTTATAGCATCCTGCTTTTATTATTATTATTATTATTATTATTTGCCAAGCCACAACCCTAGCTGGAAAAGCAGAATGCTATAAGCCCAGGGGTCCCAACAGAGAAAATAGCCCAGTGAGGAAAGGAAACAAGGAAAAAATAAATATTTTAAGAACAGTAACAACATTAGATTAAATATTTCCTATGTAAACTAAAAGCTACGGTTGTAGGTAAGTAATAATAATAATAATAATAATAATAATAATAATCAGTCGGCGTGGAGAGCTGTTCAAGAATTATTTCAAATTGAACAAACGAATCCGATATGTAAAGAAACAGCCTTATTAAATAGATAGAGAATTACACTGACCAAACAAACAAATCCGATATGTAAAGAAACAGCCTTATTAAATAGATAGAGAATTACACTGACCAGGAGTCCTCTTCAAAGAGCTGACGTCAGTAGCGCACAAAAGTCATTCGGAATAATGAGATGAGTTGGTCTTTTCGTTATTTCGTAATCTGAAGCATAATGGAAACGAAAAGGTTAAGAACATTCAGTGAACGAATCGATATGGTAACCATGAAGATACCTCCTTGTATAAACATTCAGGGGGAAACTTGAGCCGACTGAATGGAATATTCGAGACTCAAAATTTGTAAGAATCATTCACAAGTAAACAGCTTGTTAACCGACTGTTTTAGATCTTGTATTATTATTATTATTATTATTATTATTATTATTATTATTACCAGCCAAGCTACAACCCTTGATGCAAAAGCAGGATGCTATAAGTCCTAGGGCTCCAACAGGGAAAATAGCCCAGTGCGGAAAGGAAATAAGGAAATTAGTTCTACAAGAGAAGTAATGAACTGTATAAAAAGATTTAAGAACAGTAATAACATTAAAATAGATCTTTCATTTATAAACTATAAAAACTTAAAATAACAAGGGGAAGTGAAGTAAGACAAAAGTTTGCCCGTGTGTATCCTCAAGCAAGAGAACATTATTATTATTATTATTATTATTATTATTATTATTATTTGCCAAGTTACAACCCTAGTTGAAAAAGCAAGATGCTATAAGCACAAGGGCTTTAACAAGGAAAATAGCCCAGTGAAGAAAGAAAGTAAGGAAATAAACTCCAAGAGAAGTAATTAGCAACAAAAATATTTTAAGAACAGTAACATTAGAATACGTCTTTTACATATAAACTATAAACACTTTAACAAAACAAGAGGAAGAGAAATAAGATAGAATAGAGTGTCCGAGTGTACCCTCAAGCAAGAGAACTCTAACCCAAGAGATTGGAAGACTATGGTACAGAGGCTATGTCACTACCCAAGACTAGAAAACTATGATATGATTTTGAGTGACCTCCTCCTTGGAGAGCTGCTTACTATAGCTAAAGTCTCTTCTACCCTTACGAAGAAGAAAGTACCCACTGAACGATTACATCGCAGTGATTAACCCCTTGAGAGAAAAATAATTGTTTGGTAATCCTAGTGCTGTATATGCATGTGAACAGAGGAGAATGTGGAATGAATAGGCCAGACTATTCGGTGTATGTGTAGGCAAAAGGAAAATGAACCGTAACTAGAGAGAAGGATCCAATGTAGTATTGTCTGGCCAGTAAAAGGACCTCATAACTCTATCGGTAGTATCTCATTATTATTATTATTATTATTATTATTATTATTATTATTATTATTATTATTATTATCCAAGCCTCAAACCCATTGCCATTATTATCTAAGCCTCAAACCTATTGCTATTATTATCTAAGCCTCAAACCTATTGTCCAAGACACAAACCTTTGTATAGGCAAAACGCTACAAGTACCAAGTCTGTTGATGCAATCGAAAAAGAATTCGGGTTTCATGTGGTTGGGGCTAAAACGGGAAGGGGGATGGGGTGAGGTTGGTGGTTGTTTGGTCATCTGGCGGAAATGGACGATCCCCTGAATGGATGGTTGAGCGGATGCGATGGTAGTTATATTCTGTTGCATCCACGGTCTAGGGTTGCATCTATCCGCCATCCCAACGCCCGAGGGAAGCTACCGCTATTTTGAGAATCTTCCTATGCGTCTATATAACGCTAGTTCTTCTAATGTGTCTACATAACGCTAGTTTAGATGTGTCACTTTCCCTTCTGATTTGTCTATCTTTTTTTTTTATGATGGCGTGAGAGATTGGATTACGATAAAGGTCGAGTGGCTTGTCTCTTTATCGGCTCCACTGAAACCTGTCTTTTGTTGCTCGACACCTGTCGTACAAGTACACACAAACACACTACTGAGAGAGAGAGAGAGAGAGAGAGAGAGAGAGAGATTTCCCTGTTTGAGTTACGGAGAATGAGAGACAGACCAAAAGATTAATGTCATCATAAGAGTTCTCTCTCTCTCTCTCTCTCTCTCTCTCTCTCTCTCTCTCTCTCTCTCTCTCTCTCTCTCTCTCTCCCTCCACCTGCCATCGTTAGCTGGTCGAGTGGCCTCTCTTCACTGAGTTTAAGCAGCAGCTACAAACAGACTTAACAGATCGATAAGAATATAAAAGATGAACAAATGAAATTCTTAGTTACTCATTATGGTGTCCGCTCCTAGTCACAGGTTTTCGAAGGTTGTGGGAGACTGGTTTTTCACGGTAATTCCCTCGAACTACTCGGCTTCAATATGTGGGTTCCTGAATGGTCAGTGTGGGTGTTAAACGCCCACACCTTCCCACCCGATCTCTATTCCCTCCTCTCCCCCCCCCCCCCCTTCCCTTTACGACTCCCTTTCTCCATCTGTCGCAAAATGTTAACTGCAAGATGCGTCGGCGTAGGCTACATCCTTTCGAATGTTTTGTTCACTTCTTTAGCTGCTCGTTTTGTTTGTGTGTTTGACATTTATTGTGTGATTAGGCTGTCATATGACTCATTAAGAGCTTAATTCACTCTTTATAGATATATTTAAGCGGTACAGACCTGATTTAGTTCATTTTTTGGGCTGGTTGTGGTTGTCTTAAACGTTAAAGACCTAAATTTGCTTATAAATTTATTTTTATTCTTTGGTTGTGCCAAAAGTCTGCTTATCTCTATAGAATTATTTCACTCATAACCCTTTTTTTTATAATCATATTTTACATGGCAATATCTTGCCTTTTTTTTTCTAAAGATTGTCTGGCCAAGGCAAAGGGGTCTTGATTTTCCATAGCAATACCGTGTTGTTGTTTTTTTTTTCTTTCTAAAAGATTCCCTGGCCCTTCTAGTCATACACGGGCTCCTACTACAAACTGTAGTATTGTTTCTTAAGCTGGGAATACTTGGAAGACTGGGACATAGAAACGTGAAAGAATGAGTTGTGTTAGCCTCGGGCCTAGTACAGTGGTAACGTGTTCGCCTAGCATTCGCATGGCAGCAGATCGATCCCCGTCCGGGAACGTGAGTTAAAGCTGTTTACTGGGGAGGACATTGATGTTGTTGGGCACCAGTGGTGGGATGGAGCTTCCCCGCCTGACGTTCTGGTGAGCATCTATTCGGATAAAACAGGAACTGAATAAAAAAATAGAAATAGAAAGTTATTCACTTTAGTAGCAAAATTAATAAAACCAAATTAATATTAGGAAACTGTTACTACTTTTATCAGTACCCTGTTGACCTTTTTATGACCCAGTGACCTGTCTGCAAAGGTCATCAACAATTTGCATTCAGAAATGTAAAAGGTTAATTTTCATTTACAAAATAAACAGATATTTTGTATCTAAAGAATTGTGATTTCATTTCCCAAAACGAAGGGATTTTTAATTCAATAGAAAATCTTAACTGTATAAATAAACGAGGAAATTATAATATAAATAGCATTTGATATCTCGTAGCTTTTTCATTTGCTTTAGGAAATTGGTTACATGTGTCACCAGGGATTTTATATATATATGTATATATATATATATATATATATATATATATATATATATATATATATATATATATATATTCTGTGTTTGTGCATGTGTGTATGTGTACATATATCTAGCTATTTATCTATCTATCTATCTGTGTATATATATATATATATATATATATATATATATATATATATATATATGTATATATATATGTATATATATATATATACATATATATGGCTATGTTTACATGTATATGTACACACATGCATATATATATATATATATATATATATAGATAGATAGATAGATAGATAGATAGATAGATATTAGTATATTTAGTGTCAGAATATCAAAGGTGTGTATCTTGTACAATGACATATTTTACGTAAAATATTGATTATTGCTTCAATCTTATTCTTTGTTTATCTTGTTTTCTTTATACCTTGGTTTTCCATTTGGTTTCTAATACTTTTTAACTTCGACACTGATTATATAATAAATATAACTCGTTCTGATTATTCCTACTCATTTATATCCATATAAAGAACAAGATTCCTTAGTTTTCTAAAATTAAGAAACAAATGAGCAAATCGAAAATTTTGTATAAAATGGACTCAAATCAATATTAAATGAAAGAATATATAGATTGAATTTTTAGAAAGGAATGGAGAGTTATTTCACTAAGTAACTTCGGCATATCGACTGAACCTTATTATACTTACTGGAACTTACTCGTCTTTGTGAAACAAGAAACAGGCGACAAAATAATTGTGTAAACCTAAATGAATTTCCTGAGGAATCCTATGGAACAGAGGGGAATTGATATTAAAGAGCGCAGTGAGGTTAAGCCTTCAATACTGGGAAAGACTTAAGCCTTTAATACTAGGAAAGACTTAAGTCATTAATACTAGGGGAAAAAAATTCCAACACTTGGTAAGACTTTTTGATGGTTGATTTGAATCCGTTAACTGTTTTATTATTATTACAAGACCCTCATTTGATTTTGGATCGAGAATAACCTTTTATATTCATTTTTTTGTTGTCGTTTTTCTTAACTTTGGCGTGATTAAAAAATACAGTTTTACTCTTAACTGATGAGTCGTGTATATATGTGTGTATATATATATATATATATATATATATATATATATATATATATATATATATATATATATATATACTGTATATGAATCCATATCTATGTAAGTAAATGTATATGGTTATTTATATACTTTCATATCTATCTATCTATCTAAATTATATATGTATATATATATATATATATATATATATATATATATATATATATATATATATATATATATATATATGCACACATGCATACATACATACATACATACCTTCAGCCATGGGACAGATTAATTTTTATTTCATGGAGGCCGAAATCTTATGGTGCATTAAATATCATTATCTTGTGTATGTGGACATCACAGCCTAAAAAAAAAAAGGGGGGGGGAGGGGGAATAAGCAGGAGATTTGATTTTCAGCATCCCTGAACATGCTAACCCCAGGCAACCCGACCAAACAACCAATGCTAAAGCAAAGCAGACTGCCGACTCCCCCCCCCCCCCCTGCCAGGGTGTTTTTTTTTTTTTTTTTTTTTTTTTTTTTTTTTTTTTTTTTTTGCCAAGCAGTAAATTTCTATTAGGCTTTGTTTTCGGATGCTGTGATTAGGTCTGATGTAGTTTGGAGTCTGTTTGTGTTGGTGGGGATAAATAATTCTTCAGTTTTTCGTGGATTTTATTCGAATGGTCGTAAAGCACAGACGGGTTTATGTTTAATCGTATATAAATAACAATGAAAAGAGCTAGTTGTGAATAACGACCGGAAACTGAACTCGGAGATATAATTAGACATAATTAGGCCATAATCATTGAAATTGAAACCAATATAAAGAAGGATATTGTTAATTATTGTTAAGGTTTGACGTTTGCTTCATCCTCAAATTATGATTTGGAATAATTCTCAGAAATTAGGCTTTAACATGTTTGTTTTCGTGGAAATTAGGTTTTACAGGTTTGTTTTGGTAGAAATTAGGTTTTACAGATTTTCTTTTGATATAAATTAGGTTTTACAGATATTTTTTGGTAGAAATTAAGATTTAACAGATTTGTTTTGGTAGAAATCTGGTTTTACAGATTTATTTATATAGATTAGGTTTTAACAGACTTGTTTTCGTAGAAATTAGGTTTTAACAAATTTGTTTTGGTGGAGATTAGGTTTTACAGAATTGCTATTGATATAAATTAGGTTTTAACAGATTTGTTTTGGTGGAAATTAGGTTTAACAGATTTGTTTTTATGTGAATTAGGTTTTAACAGGTTTATTTTGGTAGAAATTAGATTTTAACAGATTTATTTTAGTGGAAATTTAATTTTACAGATTTGGTTTGGTAAAAATTAGGTTTTAACAGATTTATTTTGGTGGAAATTAGGTTTTAACATATTTATTTTGGTGGAAATTAGGTTTTAACATATTTATTTTGGTGGAAATTAGATTTTACAGATTTGTTTTGGTAGAAATTAGGTTTTAACAGATTTATTTTGGTGGAAATTAGATTTTACAGATTTGTTTTGGTAGAAATTAGGTTTTAACAGATTTATTTTGGTGGAAATTAGATTTTACAGATTTGTTTTGGTAGAAATTAGGTTTTAACATATTTATTTTGGTGGAAATTAGATTTTACAGATTTGTTTTGGTAGAAATTAGGTTTTAACAGATTTATTTTGGTGGAAATTAGATTTTACAGATTTGTTTTGGTGGAAATTAGGTTTTACAGATTGGCTTTTGATATATGACATATTTGTTTTTGACATTGTTGATAGTTTATATATGACATCTATTTTGAGGTTGTTACTGTTTTTAGAATGATTTATTGTTAATTTGTTCTCGTCATTTATTTATTTCCTAATTTCCTTTCCTCGCTGGGCTATTTTTCCTTATTGGAGCCCTTGGGCATAAGGCCTCTTGGTTTTCCAACTAGGGTTGTAGCTTGGCTAATAATAATAATAATAATAATAATAATAATAATAATAATAATAATAATAATAATAATAAATTAGGTTGTACAGATTTAGTTGTGGAAAGATTCATATATGTGTAGAAGGTAAACAGAAATATGATATGAAAATGTTAGAATAATAAAAACATAAAATGAAAAGAAAAAGTAACTTGTTAAACTCATTCTCTCAAAAAAGAAAAAAAAAATGTAGAATTTCCACTTGACTTCGGCCCAAGGACAAGAACACCTCAATACCGCCTATCACATTTTGCTTGAAGCAAGCAACTGTAAACTAGACAACAGAAAAAACTGCAAGTTCTTGATTCCCACCAAGGACGCCTACTTTGTCTGGCGTTTCAAGAAATATCGCTGTTCAAGGCTTTTGTCCAAGATGGTTTCCTTTTCATTCTTTCTCTTCTCGATGATTATGATGATGAAAACGGTATTTTAGTTATTTCTTTGTGCCGACGTCCTTGACTCAGTTCCGGTATGGCATTCCATTTGAGATATATACTGTATATATATATATATATATATATATATATATATATATATATATATATGTATATATATATATGAATATATATATACATATATATATATATGTATACATATATATATATATATATATATATATATATATATATATATATATATATGTGTGTGTGTGTGTGTGTGTGTGTGTGTGTTTCTTTGAGGTCCAGTAGCTAACTGATGTTATGCCTAGTTCGCAGTTGAACTATTGATTTTAATTACGATATACATTTTCTACACACACACACAGATATATGTATATATGTATGTATATATATATATATATATATATATATATATATATATATATATACGTGTATATATACATATTTATATATATATATATATATATGTATGTATATATATATATATATATATATATATATATATATATATATATAACTAGTTCACTGCAGGACAAAGGCCTCGGACATATTCTTTCGCTCGACTAAAGCCTCAGACATTTTCTTCCACTCGAGTCTGTTTATTGGCTTTCTATGCCAGTTTATATCCGCAAAGTTTCTTAGTTCGTCAACCCATCATCTTCTCTTCGTTCCCCTGCTTCTTTTACAATCTCTAGGTATCAATTCCGTTATTATTAATGTCCATCTATTATTAGTTATTCTCATTATATGTCCTGCCCATGTCCGTTTACGCAGTGTGTGTGTGTGTGTGTGTGTGTATCAAAGCGATTAATAACATTCTACACTTTTTTTTTTTTTTGCATATTCATCCTTTGTTAACCACGGTAAAATTAGCGCTTGAATCGATCACTATTATTATTATTATTATTATTATTATTATTATTATTATTATTATTATTATTATTATTTTTATTATTATTATTAGCTAAGCTATAACCCGTGTTGGTAAACCAGGATGTTATAAGCCCAAGGGCTCCGACAGGGAATATAGCCCAGTGAAGAAAGAAAAGGATAGAATAGTGTCTCCGAGTGTACCCTCAAGCAATAGAACTCTAACCCAAGACAGTGGAAGGTCTGAATTAGGACATATTCCTTAACTTTCTTCACTTTTGGTCTTTTTTCACTCTTCATCTTTCTTCACTTTTCGCCTTTATCACCCACAATCAAGTGAACTCTAACCCAAGCCAAGACTGGAAGATCTGAATTAGGACTCATTCCTTAACTTTCTTCACTTTTCGCCTTTATCACTCTTTATCTCTCTTCACTTTTCGCCTTTATCACTCTTTACTTTCTTCACTTTTTGTCTTTTTTCACTCTTTATCTCTCTTCACTTTTCGCCTTTATCACTCTTTATCTCTCTTCACTTTTCGCCTTTATCACTCTTTACTTTCTTCACTTTTTGTCTTTTTTCACTCTTTATCTCTCTTCACTTTTCGCCTTTATCACTCTTTACTTTCTTCACTT
>NC_090737.1:19424583-19431600 GCF_036898095.1 Palaemon carinicauda
TATATATATATATATATATATATATATGTGTGTGTGTGAATATTTTTTTCTGTCTATAAATGTATTCACTTC
The DNA here is from genome assembly GCF_036898095.1 of Palaemon carinicauda. Taxonomy (NCBI): domain Eukaryota; kingdom Metazoa; phylum Arthropoda; class Malacostraca; order Decapoda; family Palaemonidae; genus Palaemon; species Palaemon carinicauda. The sequence goes on from NC_090737.1 coordinate 19,424,656, forward strand.
GTATATACGTAAACGTGCCTTAATCATTTTAATCAACAACAACATAGTAGGCCTATTGTGCTTGCATTGCTATCGGTCACTAATTAAACCCACTATAGCTGCACTAATCGCACCATTTCATGCAATCGACTCATCCATAATACTCGCGAGGTAAATGGAACGGTAGGTTTTGTTACCGCATACGTCAAATTCAGAGACAGGTGATATAGATAGATCCTCTCTGTTTTGCTGCCCTTACCTGTTTTAGAGTTAAATCACCGCTGGCTGGCCTGGTTGTCCCTGACAAATGCGAGGACGGGGCTAAGGCTGACATTTCCAATATCTGCCTTGGCTTATCGGTGACTGAATTATACTTATCTATAGGATAAGGCGTCGTTTTGCCGATTTATGGCCGTCCGGGAAGATCCCCGGGCCGAATTCGAAGTTGAAGGATATTGGTTTTGTTTTCTAGTTTTTTTCTTTACTTTTTTTTTTCTTTGAGATGGTTATGATACTTGTGTTTTTAGTTATTTTACCGTTTATTATTCTTGGGTTTTTTGTTTATTTTTTCCGTTCATGATTCTTATAATTTTGGCTTATTTTTTCCGGTCATGATTCTTATGTTTTTTTTTAATTATTTTTTCCGTCCATAATTCTTATGATTTTGGCTTATTTTTCTGTTCATGATTCTTGTTTTTTTTTTTTTTTTTATTATTATTATTTTTTCCGTTTATGAATCCTATGATTTTGACTTATTTTTCCTATCATGATTCTTTTGTATTCTTATTATTTTTTCCGTTCATAATTTTTGTGATTTTGGATTATTTTTTCCGTTCGTGATTCTTATGTTATTTGTTTATTTATCCGTTCATGATTCCTAGTATTTTTTTTTTTTTTTTTGCGTCCATGATTCCTTTTTTTTTTTTTTTTTTTTTTTTTTTTTTTTTTTTTTTTTTTCCTGTCTTGTTTATTTTTTCCGGTCCTGATTCCTGATTTCGTTTATTTTTCCCCCCGCTCCTGATTCCTATATATTTATTTTTTTCGTTCATGATTCTTGTTTTTTGTTATTTTTTTCCGTTCCTGATTCTTTTTTTTTAAATTTATTTTTCCTTTTATGATTCCTATGTTTTTGTTTAATTTTTCAATCGTCAGTCAAACTCTTTGTTTATATGCAAGATTTTCAAGGCCGTGTGAAAACGGTTTGTAATTTTATGCTCTTGAATATCTGCTTGTGTCGAGTATATTTCTAGAAAAATTTTTATATTTTTTTTCGTTGATTTATTTCATCGGAAATAAATATAAAACCACAATTCATATTTTTGATTTAATGAGGAATTTTGATAACCTTTATTCTATAAACGGAGATCCTCAGGAAAATTCTTCATTGTTCATGGCATTTATAAATATTTCCAAACTGACTGAAAATTTTTATGTAATTTTGAAGAGATGTACCGTTATTAATGAAAGAATTTATGAGCTTTATGTATTCTCGTTGCATGTTTCTTAATCGTTTATATTAGAAATTGGTACGATTACTCATGGGGATAACAAAAATACGAAAGTAGTTGAGAAGTCATTTTAAAATATGACCTGAAAAAATTCTTCGATTACTCCCCTGTGCCCTTTTTTTTTTTTTTTTTTTTTTTTTTTTTTTTTTTTTTTAGGTGGCGTGTCGTAGCGAGGACCGGTGGAAAATTAATTTCGATTCTCAATTGGCAATTTTCAAGCACTCGTATCTCGGTGTTTTATGAACGAATTTTTAAAAAGTTTTTGTTGTCCGTGTATATCCAAGTACCCCTTTTTTTAATGTGAAAAGAAGAATTTTTTTTTTTAGAAGAATCGAAGAGAGAGAGAGAGGAGAGAGGAGAGGAGAGGGAGGAGAGGAGGAGAGAGAGAGGAGAGAGAGAGAGAGAGAGAGAGAGAGAGTGAGAGAGAGAGAGAGAGAGAGACCCTTAGTATTGTGAACGCCTTTTTATGGATGTAAAAGAAGAATTACAAAACGTATTTCTATGTTTTTCTTTATTTCCTTTCCTCCCTAGGCTATTTTACCTTTTGGAGGCCTTGAGCTTAAAATATCCTGCTTTTTTTTCGACTAGGGTTGTAGCTTATTTAGTAGTAGTAATAATAATTATAATGTTTTTTATGCCTGAACGTTTTTTTTTTTTTTAACGACGATGATGATGATAATAATAATAATAATAATAATAATAATAATAATAATAATATGCCTCAACGTTTTTTTTATTTACGATAATAATAATAATAATAATAATAATAATAATAATAATAATAATAGTAATAATAATAATAATAATAATAATAATAATCATAATAATGTTTCGTTTTTCTTTTTTAATTACGATTGGACCCTGCCATTAGCGCCTGGATACCACACCCACCAAAGCGTGAGAACGTATGTGCGTTAGAATTCTTTATTTGGCTTTCCAGGAGCAAAAAGACATGAACTCCCTCAGGCATAATGAGGCTGGAAGCAGCATCGTCCCGCCTAGAGGAAGAATATTGCCTTTAAATGGCGGTGCCATTCAAACACAGCGTCGGACATTTGCCTCCTGGAAAGTCTCTTAATGAGAAATTATTCCGTGAGAGGAGGAGGAGGGGAGGTGGGGGAGAGGGGAAGGGGTTATTAAGGGGAGAGGGGGAGGGGTTATTAGGGGAAGGGGAAGGGGGGTCAGGCGTTGATTTTGGGGGTGCCATTAAAGACCCTGAATATCAACTGCCATTCACACTCGAGATTCTCCGAAGGAAAATGCAAAGCGGTGCCTTTAAGGACCCCTTTCTTACCCTCCCCCTCCCCTACCCCCTACCCTTACCCATACCCTAACCCCTACCCCTAGTCCTCCCCTACCCCCAATCTCGCATCATTCTCGCTGCCCTGCATCGCCCATTCAAACTTACCCCTCCCCCCTCTTTTTTCGTCGGTATTGGCTTTGTTGATGAATAAATGAAAGGAAATGCAATTTACTTCGATCACAACGGTTACATACTTTCTTTGATTGTCGGAAAACGATAGAGAGAGAGAGAGAGAGAGAGAGAGAGAGAGAGAGAGAGAGAGAGAGAGAGGAGTTATCAATATAAACTGTTTGAGAATTATGATAAAATTTTCTGTGAATTTGTTCGTAAATTCTCCTCTGTGCTTTCACATCCAATTTTTTTCTAGTTTGATATAATTGTCTAAACTCATTACAGTTATTAAGCATCTAAAATGAAGTCATTAAGTAATGTAATAAGTTATTTTTATCCATGTTTTTATTCTTCCACCAGAATCTTTATTCTTACATTTTCGAGACTTTCTTTTATTCTTGGAAATATTTTAATATTGGCTACGCTCTTACAAGAAAAAAAAATAATTCAGACACCCTGTCTTTTCCTAACATTGGTGAGTGACCTTATTTCTTTTTCTCACTGGGCTATTTTCCCATGTTGGATCCTTCGGGCGTATAGCGTCTTGCTTTTCCAACTAGGGTTGTAGCTTAGCTAATACTAATACTAATTAATAATAATAATAATGATAATAATAATAATCATCATCATCATCATAATCATAATAATAATTATGATAATAATAATGATAATGGTAATAATAATAATAACAAAATAAAATAATAATAATAATACTAATAATAATAATAATAATGTTTTATAGAGAAACTAACGCTGTAAATTAGCAAAAACTGCTCTGGCTGATTCAAATTTTAAACGCAGATTTTTGAAGTTGTCATTAACCAACTTTTATCGCAAACATTTGTTGGTTCATCATTACAATTATTTCTTAGTTAATTACACTCGTAAACCTTTCAATTTATATTTCAAGTTATTTGGAGCAATTTTGGTTTTAAGATATATATATATATATATATATATATATTTATATATATATATATATATATATATATATATATGTGTGTAGGTATATATGCGTTTGTATTTATGTATGTATGTGTGGTTATATAGCGATATATGAATAGTATATTTTATGCGTGTGTATGTATATATATATATATATATATATATATATGTATATATACTGTATAATATTATATATATATATATATTATATATATAAATATAATACATTATATATAGATTATATATATAAAATATATATATATATATATTCCTGTATATATACATTATGTATATGTATGTATGTATATATACATATATATATGTATATATATACAGTATTATACAGGAATATATATATATATATATATATATATATATATATATATATATATATATATATATATATATATATATATATATATATATTCCTGTATATATATATATATATATATATATATATTATATATATATACTATTATATATATATATATATATTACACATACATATACTCATACAGTATATATAGGAATGTGTGTCTGAGTTTTGCGTTTATTTTAAAATAAGAAAATAAGCAAAATCTGAGCCGTATTAACTGGAACAGGGTGTCGACAAATTCGGGTGACAATAAAGGTTTAAAGGTCACTCATGAATGGCAAAGACAAGAGACAGGCATTTCCTAGAGACTGACCATATAATACATAATTTTATTACCAAAGCCATCTTGCCATCAAGCTAGAACCACGGAGGGCCAGGCAATGGCTGCCGATGACTCAGCAGGTAGATCTGTAGACTTCCCCAAACCACCCATCCCTTCCCACAAGGATGGTGAGGTTGCAAACACTACTAGAAACTATCGAGCTTGAGCGGGTCTCTAACACCTGTCTAACAGATTGCCAGTCAGTACGTTTCCATGGTACGTTTCCAATATGCTCCAAAACCATAAATTCTGGTAAAATGTTTTGGACTGCAAAGCCCCTTTTAACTAGACGCGTTGTGACTACTCTTGAAGGGGTGAATTCTTTGCCTGTGTCTTGACAAATACGGTAAGCAACGCGATACTTCAGGTGCAACATTCAGTCATTTTATATTCTAATTCAAATAATTTTCCTTTTATTTTTAAATTTCATATTTTCATTTATGTCGCCATCGATATAACTTTCTCATTGTTATTCATGGGAATATTTCTTTCCATGTCATTCTCTAGTTTTTCATTTACAAGTATTTCTCGCATTCTCATCCAAGTTTTCTTCATATTCGGACATTTCTCTTGTATCGACCCATGGAAAGGACAGTTAGCTGCTTGTCCTTGTCTCCTGTCACTAAAAAAATAATTGACGAAATATTCAATCTGTTGGTAGTAAAACAATTCGAATTCGAGTATTTATAAATGAGGAATATTTCGTTCATCAACAAACTGAAGACTTGTTTTCTAAGAGTTTCGATACTGTGGATATGACAATAAACACGTTATACAGTGTGATATGCAAAACACTAAAGAATGTAGGCTTATACGATATTCTTACTTTGTAAAGTCCTATTAGAGAGTAGGGGTTTTCTCTACGTAAAGAATGTAGGCCTATACTATAGATAATCTTAATTTGTAAAGTCCTGTAAGAGAGTAGGGTTCTATTCATGATAGGACCAGGAAAACATCCTTTATGTAAAGTAAGTAGGGAAGAAATAAATAATTCTGACAGAATGTGAAGGACAGCTTTATATAGCTGACTCATGACCAACACCGGTTCCACCAGGCAAGCAGACGGTGGTGGGTCAGGTAGGTAGCAACTTTAGCGAGCTGGTTTTAGTCGCCATGAATACAGTCCAGAGTCAGAATGAAGGTCCGAAGGGATTTCTGCTCCTGGCAGCCATACATATGTCATCACTTACAAGGAGGGATGTATCCAGGAGGGACGAATGCATTGGGTGCATTGAATTATACAGTTTGCTTGTTGGAGGAAATGTAAAGGGTAAACGCGTCGGTGGTGGAGTGCAAGGTTTCATATACAGTCAGATGACGATCGACATAGGTCTAGCTTCTGCGTGGTCTTGCTTATTTGTCTAGGAATGGTGGCGATGAAGGGAATTATATAAAATAAAATGACAGTATAAGGAACATCAAATTTGGAATAACTTAGGGCCAAAAATTGAAGTATATTCTCAAAGAAAAGATAACAGCCCTTAAAGTTAGAAGGGCCGTTGAAAAGGCAACGTCTCATGGCTTAGTCACATAAGTGAGAAAGAAACGAAATCATGTATAAGAAATAGCCATGCAATGAGAAGGAAATTTGAAGAATGTAATACAATTTGTCAAATAACGGACAGACTTAAAGAAAATGTTAATATTTCCGCGTTTGTAACAAGCAAATAAAGGGTTGCCATACCATAACCCGTGGAGTCTGTAAAATAATTTACTCTCTCTCTCTCTCTCCTTCTCTCTCTCTCTCTCTCTCTCTCTCCTTCCTCTTACCTTATTCTAATTATATTTTTTCCCTTCAAAATGTTTTCCTCTATTCTTTACCCCTTGATACTTTACTCTTTACAAATCTCATCAGTTTTTCGCTCAATCTGTTATGCTGACGTCACATGCATCAAGCAAACAAATCCAGCTCTAAATAGCTTCTTTCTTTCGCATTCAACATCGAAACTATATTTACGTAAATGAAGTTGATTTAGCAATTGTTTCGTTCTTTCCCAACTGGGCTTCCAAAAATAAGCCAAGTCTCTTGCTTTTTCTATTATATTGGTTGACTCGGCTCTCTCTCACTATCATGATTTATATGTACTCCAAATAACCCGTGGGAATTTTTTATTATTATTATTATTATTATTATTATTATTATTATTATTATTATTATTATTATTATTGTCGTTGTTGTTACTATTATCATTATTAACATATTATTATTATTATTATTATTATTATTATTATTAGCTAATTTCCAATTCTGGTTGGAAAATTAGGATGCAATAAAGCCAAAGTCTTCAATAAGGAAAAATAATCTAGTGATGAAAGAAAATAAAGAATTTAATAAACTATATGAAAAGTAATGAATGAAGAATATATATAAAAAAATAGTAACAACGTTAAAATGAATGTC
>NC_090737.1:19432100-19437100 GCF_036898095.1 Palaemon carinicauda
ATAGCATCCTGCTTTTTCCAACTAGGGTTGTAGCTTAGCAAGTAATAATAATAATAATAATAATAATAATAATAATAATAATAATAATGACACAAAGGGCCTCAGTTAGATTTCGCCACTCGTCTCTATCTTGAGCCTACAATCAATACTTCTCCACGCATCATCTCCAAATTATATAAACTATTTTAATTGTGAATCTATTCTCACGATTAGTAGAGCCTAAGAAATTAAATGGAAATATTCAGCCGAATCATAAAAACCAAGAATTATATTCAACATAAAGTATTCAAAGAGGGGATTTAGACAAGGGAAAATTATGGGAAATCGGATTATTTGTAGAACTGCGCCTCAATTTATTCTCCAGTCTGGTTAAGGAACCTATTTTATGGAAATCCTTTAATTCTTTTGTCAAATAAAATTCATTTTGTGACTTTTTATTCAAATATTTTTTAAGGATCTGGTTATTTAATATTATAAGAATTTGTTCTTATTGATTATCATAATTATTCAAGAATATCTTAAACATGTTCTTATTAAACTATTGGGTTTTTATCAGTGTTTTTGGTTTTAGAATTTTGGGATTTATTTCCTGGAACGTTTAAGTTTTGTCAAATATGGGCTTTTGTTCAACAAAAAATATACGAAAATTTCAACTGGAATGAAAAGTCAAAATTCACAATAATAATAATAATAATAATAATAATAATAATAATAATAATAATAATAATGATTATTATGATTACTCTTACATTATGTTATCTTGTAGATGAGGATTTTTATTATTATTATCATTATTATTATTATTATGTTTATTATTATTATGATGATGATGAGGATGATGATGATGATTTATTATTATTATTATAAACACGGTTATGGTGTCTTCAGTGTCAGTATTATCGCTTTCCTTTATCTTCCACCTGTCAAATCTATTCAGAAATTCTCTAAGAAAAAAAAAAAAGAGGCGAAAATTTATTTTCCTTAGAAAGACAAAGGAAGAGCGTCTCCAATTACGTATTATGGCCTGTTCTTCCTTCGTCAGCAGAGAAAGGAAATTTCCGAATCCCCGTCGACGTCTGCGTTGGAAAAACGATGCCTCAGGAGGATTTCGAATGGGGAGGAATAAGAAGAAGAAGAGGAACGACGGCAGCGCCATCTGGGAATGGCGGACGATGCAGAATATTCCAGACGGTTTTTCTCGGGTCCTTGTTTTTTCGGTCCAGTCGTTGTCTCCTGCCGATTGGCATGGCCGATTTATTTTTTGAATTCATCCAAGGATTTAAGATTAATGCATAAATTTAAAGAGGGTTTTCTACACGGTTGTTGTATTGGCATAAAATGCACTAACTTTAGAATAGGCCTATATGTGTAGTTATATGGAAATGCTTATGTAGATACATCACATACATGCATATACCAAGGCACTTCCCCAATTTTCGGGGGGGAGGCCGACATCAAACAAATGAAAAAAGGTGACCTTTCCTCTCTACATTCCTCCCAGCCTGACAAGGGACTCAACCGAGTTCCGCTGTACTGCAAGGGTGTCACAGCCCACCCTCCCCCGTTATCCACCACAGATATAGCTTCATAACGCTGAATCCCCTACTGCTGCTACCTCCGCAGTCATCCAAGGCGACCGGAGGAAGCAGCAGGGCCTACCGGAACTGCGTCACAATCGCTCGCCATTTATTCCTATTTCTAGCAGGCTCTCTTGTCTCTCTATCCTCCTATCACCCAGAGCTTTCTTCACTACATCCATCCACCCAAACCATGGCCTTACTCTTGTATTTCTCCAATCAACTCTTGCATTCATCACCTTCTTTAGCAGACAGTCATTTTCCATTTTCTCAACATGGCCAAACTACCTCAACACATCCATATCCACTCTAGCTGCTAACTCATTTCTTACACCCGTTCTGACCTTCACTACTTCGTTCCTAACCCTATGTACGCGAGATACACCAGACAAACTCCTTAGACACTTCATCTCAAACACATTCAATTTCTGTCTCTCAGTCACTTTCATTCCCCACAACTCCGATCCATACATAACAGTTGGTACAATCACTTTCTCATACAGAACTCTCTTTACATTCATGCCCAGCCCTCTATTCTTTACCACTCCCTTCACTGCCCCCAACACTTTGCAACCTTCATTCACTCTCTGACGTATATCTACTTCCACTCCACCATTTCCTGCAACAACAGATCCCAAGTACTTAAACTGATCCACCTCCTCAAGTAACTCCATTCAACATGACATTCAGCCTCGCACCACCTTCTCTTCTCGTACATCTCATAACTTTACGTTTACCCACATTAACTCTCAACTTCCTTCTGTCACCCTTCCAAATTCTGTCACTAATCAGCCAAGCTTCTCTTCCGAGTCTGCAACTAGTGCAGTATCATCGGCAAACATCAACTGATTTACCTCCCTTTCATGATCATTCTCGTCTACCAGTTTCAATCCTCGTCCAAGCACTCGAGCATTCACCTCTCTCACCACTCCATCAACATACAAGTTAAACATCCATGGCAACATCACACATCCCTGTCTCAGCCCCACTCTCACCGGAAACCAATCACTCACTTCATTTCCTATCCTAACACACTCTTTACCACCTTTGTAGAAACTTTTCACTGCTTGCAACAACCTTCCACCAATTCGATATAACCTCATCACATTCCACATCGCTTCCCTATCAACTCTATCATACGCTTTCCCCAGATCCATAAACGCAACATACACCTCCTCACCTTTTGCTAAATATTTCTCGCATATCTGCCTAACTGTAAAAATCTGATTCATACATCCCCTACCTCTTGTAAAAATACCCTGTACTTCTAAGATTGCATTCTCTGTTTTATCCTTAATCCTTAATCTACCATACACTTTTCCAACCACACTCAACAAACTAATACCCCTTGAATTACAACACTCATGCACATCTCCCTTACCCTTATATACAGTAGTGATACAATACATGCACAAACCAAATCTACTGGTACCATTGACAACACAAAACACATTAAAGGTAAATGTGTCTGGTTTCAGTTCCAGTTTCATTAGAATAGATGCTCCCCAGAACGTCACTCTGGCAACACCCCCCCCCCCCCAAGCACAGCAGTGGCCTCTCCAGTAAACAGCTTAAACTCATGGTCCCGGTGTGCGATCGATCTGCTGCCATGTGAATGCTAGGCGAACATACTACCACTGTACTAGCCAAAAGGCTAAAAGAAAGGTATCTTCTTTCATGCTAGTTTTTTACTTTGGAAATGTTTATAGGGTTGAGAATTAGTCTATTCGTTTATAGCCATTATTAATGCATTAGCATTGACTGTAGCCTCAGATCGCTACTGCTTCTTTTTATTATAATGAACACTTCATTGTTTTTGGTCTGTTTTCCATCAAAGGGTCCGTTTACTTCACACTTACACCTACCCTTTTAAAGGTTAAAGGTGTCTGGTTTCAGTTCCAGTTCCATCAGAATAGATGCTCACCAGAACGTCAGCCGGGCAAGCCCAACCCCCCACTGTGGTGCCCTACCACAGCAGTAGCCTCCCCAGTAAACAGCTTAAACTCATGGCCCTGGGCGGGGATCGATCTCTCTTGCCACGCGAATGCGAGGCAAACACGTTACCACTGTACTAGCCAGACTTTATTGATGATATCAGAGTATCACCATCATCTCCTCCTACGCCTATTGACGCAAAGGGCCTCGGTTAGATTTCACCAGTCGTCTATATCTTGAGCTTGAAATTCAGTGCTTCTCCATTCATCATCTCGTACTTCGCGCTTCATAGTCCTCATTCATGTAGGCCTAGGTCTTCCAACTCTTCTAGTGCCGCATGGGGCCCAGCTGAACGTTTGGTTAACTAATCTCTCTTGAGGACTGCGAAGAGCATGCCCAGACCATCTCCATCTACCCCTCATCATGATCTCATCCACATATGGCACTCTGGTAATCTCACTTACAGTTTCATTTCTAATCCTTTCCTGCCATTCAACTCCCAATATCCTTCTGAGGGCTTTGTACAGTGCTCTGCACAGTTACAGAAACACTAAGAATATGTACAGTGCTCAGCAAAATTACAGAAACATAAAGAACATGTCCAATGTTCTTCAAATTACCGAAACATTAGGAACATGTCCAGTGCTCTACAAAATTACCGAACCATTATGAACAGAATTATCTCACATTTTCAGAGTCCTGCACAATTATGATAGAAGCGTTGAAATGGAGTCATCCGATTATGGAAATGTTAATCCAGTACAGCATTTAGGTGCTTAGAGAGATTCTGAGCTGTCCAGGAAGTTAATGAAGCATTGGGATGTAAGACTAGAAGATTAAGCTGAGTGGCTAATCAGTAACCGTCTGATTAGCTTCTACTCCTTACCTGGATGCTGATTTCGTAACCAGAGGATTGGGTGAGATTCGAGTTGATCAGACGAAATTCTGTTTACTGTTTATTAGTTTGAGTTGTAACTTTGGATTCTGGCGTCTGCTGTGCACGATTTTAGAAAGGGGTTAATGAAGGTTAATTACTTTGAAGGCTAATTGCCTCTTATATTGTTGATGCCGAAATTATATGGAAGTGATTTTAGATGGTATGTGTTCAAAGTTTTAGGTATCATAGTTTGTGTGTGTTGGAAGGAGAGAGAGAGAGAGAGAGAGAGAGAGAGAGAGAGAGAGAGAGAGAGAGAGGAGAGAGAGAGAGAGAGAGAGAGACTAAATTAGATGGAAGTGATTTTAAATTGTAAGTGTACACAGTTTTATGTATCGTATTTTGAGAGAGAGAGAGAGAGAGAGAGAGAGAGAGAGAGAGAGAGAGAGAGAGAGAGAGAGAGAGAGAGAGAGAGAGAGTATATTAGATGGAAGTGATTTTAAATTGTATATGTACAAAGTTTTAGGTATCATATTTTTCTGTGAGAGAGAGAGACTAAATTAGATGGAAGTGAGGTATAAAGTTTTAGGTATCGTATTTTGTGTGTATGTGTA
>NC_090737.1:19442100-19444600 GCF_036898095.1 Palaemon carinicauda
TTTAACTTAAATACCTAGAGCGCATTCAATGTCATTTTTTATTACTGATTCAATATTGTTTTAGTAACTTAACTTTAACTTAAATACCTAGAGCGCATTCAATGTCATTTTTTATTACTGATTCAACATTGTTTTAGTAACTTAACTTTAACTTAAATACCAAGAGCGCATTCAATGTCATTTTTTATTACTGATTCAACATTGTTTTAGTAACTTAACTTTAACTTAAATACCAAGAGCGCATTCAATGTCATTTTTTATTACTGATTCAACATTGTTTTAGTAACTTAACTTTAACTTGAATACCTAGAGCGCATTCAATGTCATTTTTTATTACTGATTCAACATTGTTTTAGTAACTTAACTTTAACTTGAATACCTAGAGCGCATTCAATGTCATTTTTTATTACTGATTCAACATTGTTTTAGTAACTTAACTTTAACTTAAATACCAAGAGCGCATTCAATGTCATTTTTTATTACTGACTCAATATTGTTTTAGTAACTTAACTTTAACTTAAATACCTAGAGCGCTTTTGATGTCATCTTTTTTTATTGATTAAACATTGTTTTGGTAACTTCTCAAAGCTCCACCCTCGGATAAAGAATTTCCAGAGGAAATTCTTGGTCATTTCTTATATCCTTTTGTAGAGCAGAGACAAATGTGCTGTACTTAGGGCTTTGTGCCAAGGGAGCGTAGTGTTATTTTTCCTTATTACATTACGTGCAGGATTTATTTCTTCCGTCAGATTTTTACGACGAAGAATTTGAATGAAAAATATGCTGTTCTTAATTTAGCTACATGCCACTCATTCATCTGACCGGGATGGAACTCCCTTTCTCGCTTCGAACAAAAATAGGAATTGAAAGAAAGTAACAAACAAAATCAACACATTTTTATTATGGTCTTGTGGCCTGATTGGTAACGTCTCTGTCTGGTGTTTGCCAGACGAGGGTTTGAGTCCCTCTCAGACTCGTTAGTGTCATTAGTGTCTGCATCCTTACCATCATTGTGAGCTAAGGTTGGGTGGTTTAGGGGAGCCTATAGGTCTATCTGCTGAGTCATCAGCAGCCACTGCCTGGCCCTCCCTGGTCCTAGCTTGGGTGGAGAGGAGGCTTGGGCGCTGATCATATAATATATGGTCAGTCTCTAGGGCATTGTCCAGATTAATAGGGCAATGTCACTGTCCCTTGTCTCTGCCATTCATGAGCGACCTTTAAAACCTTTAAACCTGTAATGATGCCTTATTCTATTGTTATGGTTTGAAATAGATTTAGAAAACCTTCTTCAGGATTATTATAATCAAGACATAAATGTACGAACACAGAACTTTCTAGTTTCTGGCGAATTAAATCTTCATTTTATATTAGAGGGGTTTCCAATTGTAGATTATGTGTAGCTCTGGTGAAAACCATAAATTAATGAATGAAACAGATGTCAGCAGTTGAAAATGAATGGCTTTTAAAAGGCGCAGGTGTTGATTATGCATCTGCTTTTGATGGAATGTATTCATATGTGTATTCAACACACACATATCTATACACACACACACACACACACATATATATATATATATATATATATATATATACATACATACATACATACATATACATACATATATGTGCGTGCATGCATGCATGTATGTATGTATGTTTGTGTGTATGTATGTACGTATATATATACATATGTGTATATATATATATATATATATATATATATATATATATATATATATATATATAGAGAGAGAGAGAGAGAGAGAGAGAGAGAGAGAGAGAGAGAGAGAGAGAGAGAGAGAGAAATCATTTATACACAGTTGTATATTGTATAATATATCAATCTATGTAAAGAAAAAAATATTGTGACGGAATGATGATGTATGTATGTATATATATATATATATATATATATATATATATATATATTTATATATATATATATATATTTATATATATATATATATATATATATAGAGAGAGAGAGAGAGAGAGAGAGAGAGAGAGAGAGAGAGAGAGAGAGAGAGAGAGAGAGAGAGAGAGATAATTTATACACAGTTGTATATTGTATAATATATCAATCTATGTAAAGGAAAAAAATATTGTGACGGAATGATGAAAAATAAAAACATGATTGAGATACGTGATTTAATTATTTTTTTCCATTAAATTCTTGGATGAAAGTTAAAAAGGATATGAAGCCTCTTACTAATTTTGTTGGTTCGTGGATCCAGTTACGTTGCCCTGGCTGATAAACATAATCTCCATACTAAGTGGAAAACTAAGTCTTCGATTTAGGCTGGTTTAAAGTTTCAGAAAGTCTGCAGCTGTGGGGCATTAATAATTTTTTTTAATAGCAAATTACCTTAGAAGATGATTACTTTTGTTTCTTATTTTTTTTATTTTTATTGTTAATATTTTTTTTTCGTATCATCAGAAAGTCAGTAGCTGTGGGGCATTAATAATATTATTTTTTTTATAGCAGATTACATTAGAAGAT
>NC_090737.1:19454600-19459600 GCF_036898095.1 Palaemon carinicauda
ATATATATATACATATATATATATATATATATATACATATATATATATATATATATATATATATATATACAGGTATATATAATTATATACATGTGTATATATATATTTATATATATGTATATACATACATACATATGTATATGTATATGTATGTCTATATGTATATATATACTGTATGTATGTACTGTACGTATATGCATACTATTATTAGTAGTAGTAGTTTAAAGGTTTAAAGTCCTCTTATGAATGGCAGGGGCAAGGGACAGTGACATAGCCCTATCGAGGAGGACAATGCCCTAGAGAGTGACCATATATACATATGATCAGCGCCCAAGCCCCCTCTCCACCTAAGCTAGAACCAAGGAGGGCCGGGCAATGGCTGCTGATGACTCAACAGATGCACCTATAGGCTACCCCAAACCCCTCTCCTTAGTTTATAATGACAGTGAGGTTGTAGCGACCAAAGAAACTAACAAGTTTGAGCAAGACTTGAACCCCAGTCTGGCATTCACCAGTCAGGGGCGTTACCACATCGTCCACCACAACCCTAGTATTATTATTAGTATTAGTAGTAGTATTAGTATTATTACTACTAGCTAAGCTTCAACCCTAGTTGGAAAAGCAGATACTGTAAGCCCAAGGGCTCCAACAAGGAAAAATAGCCCTGTGAGGAAAGGAAATCAGGAAACATAGAATAGTATGCTTGAGTGCAGCCTCAAGCAAGCATACATGAAAGTGAATAATATGCTAATGTTTCTCATTAATTGTTTTATTAGATGTATAAAATGTTCAGTAAGTGGCTTTGTTTTGTCTATAACCACTCCGACTGAAGAAAAAAAAATCGCTTATTAAATGATAAGAATTATCTTGCAAAAACTTTCGGGAATAAAAGCTGTGTTGTCACTTTTTTAAGAAAATAATTAGGTAGTCTTTCGCAATTGCAAGGCTGTTTTAATAATAATTGATGTTATATATGAACTTTTTTTTTCAACTCCGGTATATCTTGGATTATCCAATTGTTGTGCATGTTTCAGTAATTAGCTCATTAAATGTCTTATTCTCTTTCCTTGTTGCCAGAATATGTAATGAATACTTGTATCTCTACATTCAAGGAATGGGGAGATTTTATTTTAAACTGACACATAATATGAAACTAAACAGAAATACAACATGAATGAAATAGCAGCTTTAACCAACAACCATTTTTATCATTTGGATTTCTAAAATTTAACAATGCTCTTAATGCATCAGAGAAACAGTAGATTCAGCCGTATGTATTTATATGTTTTTGTATGTATTTCGTTTTGGATGTTAGATATAAAGGAATATCTATATATATATATATATATATATATATATATATATATATATATATATATATATATATATATATATATATATATATATATATATATATACATACATATATATATATATATATATATATATATATATATATATATATATCCAACTTTGGTAATTGTTTTGGTACATTAGACAATACTGTAAGGACACAATTTATAGAGAAATCTGAAGAAATATTAATGAAAATTCCCATCTTGTTCAGGTAACACATCAAAGGCAGGTGTTTTGAGTCTGCAGTATGCATATGAAACTTCAATAGACTTATAAACGAGTACAGAAGTTCCTCAACTTACAAACGTAGTTAGTTCCAAAAAGTTATTTGTAAACCGCTTTTTTTTTTTTTTCAGGGTAGGCCTAACTAACCTGAGCTCTGTGCCTATGATTTCCTGCTACAAAAGTCAGCAAATAGTATGGTTTCATATGAAATAAATATATAGTTGTTAAAATGGTCGTTGCGCCTACTGTAGTAAATGATATAATATTATTTGATTACTGTATTTCTTTATCTTATATTTGTTATTTTCAGTTGGATTTGTGTTTGTGTCTGAATGTTTGTAAGTCGAGGACCTTATTTAATTGAAATGTGAAAGTGGAAGCAGTCTTCGTAAAGAGAGGGAAATAATGCCATCGTGAATGTGATTATGAAGTTGAAGGAATTATCGATTTGGGATCATAACCTTAAAGGACAACACAAACGGCGTTTTTATGTGTTCAGTGTCTAAATGCTTAAAGCTGCTCATGAATGGCAGAGGCATGGGACAGTGACATTGCCCTAGCAAGCAGGGTAATGCCTGAGAGACTGACCATATATACATACGATCAGCGCCCAAGCCTCCTCTCCACACAAGCTAGGACCAAGGAGGGCCAGGCAATGGCTACTGATAACTCAGCAGATAGACCTGTAGGCTCTCCTAAATCCCCCCACCATTACCTCACAAGGATGGTGTGGTTGCAGCGAGCAAAGGAACTAACGAGGTTGAGTGGGACTCGAACCCCAGTCTGGAGTTCACCAGTCAGGGACGTTATCGCATCAGCCAATGCCAGGTATTGAAGTTCAAGTTCAGAGAATGAGAGATGAGATTTGACGGGATAAGATTACTGATATTCATGATTAACAGATGGGTGATTGATGACCTTGAAAGTTGCTGACTCATACGTAGATTATTGCATTTAATGTTTTTGTTATCATCAAGGGTTCAAGGCATGAATGCTGATAATAATGAGAATATACCATTGAATTATTTACGAAAATTTTATTTGAAATATTGCTTGCCATGTAGAGGTGAAAAATTAGTTGTGTGAAAAGTGAATTAATTGTGTGTTTCAGAGAGAATGTCGCTAATGGTAGATTAAGTAAAACAGTTCAGTTGTGTAGCAAGAAAGTGAAACAGGAGCCCTAGGAGAAAGCAGAGAAACTATAAATGCCGAAAATGAGGAAATTTTACATATATCTTATGGATCAATTTGAAAGGAATTGTAGATGGCGTAACTTCTCGAGTTACACAGGACTGGAAGCTCTTGAACTACAACGGTTTTATGTAAAGGATCCTTAAAAGCACGAATAGGTAAAAATTGTATTGCTTTTTCTTTCTTTTTTTAGCGAGCGCCAGGTTTTTCAAAAACAGGACAAACTTCCAGGAGAAGACCATGCTGTTGGCGTTACGGCCAAGAAAGGGAAAACTAAGCGAATAACAGTACTTTTAAGAAAGAGTTACAGTTTTTATAGTTTAAATTGGGAGTATTTATTTCAATGTTATTACTGTTCTTAAAATATTTTATTTTTCCTTGTTTCATTTCCTCACTGGGCTACTTTCCCTGTTTGGGGCCCCCGGGCTTATAGCATTCTGCCTCTCCAACTAGCTTAGTTAATAATAATAATAATAATAATATATATAGAATTCACTCGACCTTGGGAATAGGTATCCAGAGGGAAATTCCTGACATGACAAGTGCCTTAACCCGTACCAAGACTCGAACCAATGTCCTTGAATTTAAACAAGTCTGGACAGTGACGATGCCATATCAGGTTATCAAGATATGACTCATTTCGAATTTAGGCATTTTATTATTATTATTATTATTATTATTATTATTATTATTATTATTATTATTATTATTAATTGCTAAGCTACAACCCTAGTTGGAAAAGCAAGATGCTATAAGCCCAGGGCCCCAACAGGGAAAATAGCCCAGTGAAGAAAGGAAACAAGGAAAAATAAAATATTTTAAGAACAGTAACAGCATTAAAATAAATATTTCATATATAAACTTTAAATATTTTAACAAAACAAGAGGAAGAGAAATTAGATAGAATAGTGTGCCCGATTGTACCCTCAAGCAAGAGAACTCTAGCCCAAGACAGTGGAAGACCATGGTACAGAGGCTATGGCACTACCCAAGACTAGAGAACAATGGTTTAATTTTGGATTGTCCTTCTCCTAGAAGAGCTGCTTACCATAGCTAAAGAGTCTCTTCTACCCTTACCAAGAGGAAAGTAGCCTCTGACCAATTACAGTGCAGTAGTTAACCCCTTGGGTGAAGAAGAACTGTTTGGTAATCTCAGTGTTGTCATGTGTATGAGGACAGAGGAGAATCTGTTAAGAATAGGCCAGACTATGTATGAGTAGGCAAAGGAAAAGAACCGTAACCAGAGAGGAGGATCCAATGTAGTACTGTCTGGCCAGTCAAAGGACCCCATAACTCTCCAGCGGTAGTATCTCAGTGCGCGGCTGGTACCCTGGCCAACCTACTACCCATACTACTCATGATATCGAAATCTAACCTGTTATGAAATATGATTGCTATTTTTGTAACACTTGGCTGTATATGGGAATTTTGTAACTATCACAGGTGTTCTTATGAGAGAATCGTGTTATATATTTTTTAATTTTAGAGTTAGAGAGATAGAAGGAAGCTAGGCAAGGGATTTGCTTATCCTACGTAGTTGCTGATCACTAATGGTAGTCCTTTGCAGTTATTATTATTATTATTATTATTATTATTATTATTATTATTATCATTATTATTATTATTATTATTATTATTATTATTATTATTATTATTTGCTGAGCTACAACCCTAGTTGGAAAAGCAAGTTTCTATAAGCCCAAGGGCTCCAACAAGGAAATATAGCCCAGTGAGGAAAGGAATTAACAACAAGAGAAGTTCAAGAACAATAACGACATCGAAATAAATCTTTCATATATAAACTAAAAAAAAACAAGAAGAAGAGAATTAAGATAGAATAGCCCAGTGAGGAAAGGAAGTAAGGAAATAAACAAACTCCAAGCGAACCAATTTACAATTAAAATATTTTAAGAATAGCAACATTAGAATACATCTTTCATATACAAACTATAAAAATTCTAACAAAACAAGAGGAAGAGAAATAAGATAGAATAGATTGCAAGAGTGTATCCGCAAACAAGAGTTGCTAATCATTTCTATTATTATAAAAAGTACAGGTGTGAAATCAAACGTTATAATCACAAGGGACTAGTTTGTTTCATAAAGATTACGATACAATCCATGGTAGCTTCCTGATAATATTTATTTCTTAACGCTGATAAAAAAAAAAAAAAAAAAAACACTCTTGAATCTGGTAGCAGGTTATCAGATGACAAGAAGTGGGATCG
>NC_090737.1:19464600-19472100 GCF_036898095.1 Palaemon carinicauda
AACATATACAGTATATGAAATACAATGTGATCAAAATATCATTTTAGATAAGTACTCTCTTTTTAGATAAGTATTATCTTTTAGATAAGTATTATCTTTTTAGATAAGTATTCTTTTTTTAGATAAGTACTCTCTTTTTAGATAAGCATTATCTTTCTAGACAAGTATTCTTTTTTTAGATAAGTACTCTCTTTTTAGATAAGTATTCTCTTTTTAGATTAGTACTCTCTTTTTTTTAGATAAGTAATCTCTTTGAAGATAAGTACTCTCTTTTAAGATAGGTGCTCTCTTTTTAGACAAGTACTCTCTTCTTAGATAAGTACTCTCTTTTTAGATAAGTATTTTTTTTAGAAAGTACTCTCTTTTTAGATGAGTACTCTCCTTTTAGATAAGTAATCTCTTTGAAGATAAGTACTCTCTTTTAAGATAGGTGCTCTCTTTTTAGGTAAGTACTCTCTTTTTAGATAAGTACTCTCTTTCAGATAAATATTTTTTTAGAAAGTTCTCTCTTTTTAGAAAGTTCTCTCTTTTTAGATAAGTATTCTTTTTTTAGATAAGTATTGTTTTTAGATAAGTATTCTCTTTTTAGGTAAGCACTCTCTTTTTAGATGAGTACTCTCTTTTTAGATAAGTATTTTTTTTTTTTTAAGATAAGTACTTTCTTTTTAGATAAGTATTCTTTTTTAAATAAGTTCTCTCTTTTTTAGATAAGTACACCCTTACTGTGTTAAATCGAAAGAATTTAGCCTGTAAATAAACTACATCTGGTTTTAGAATATTGTTCGCATTCAGTGAAAATTCCCGTGGGTATTTTTACCAACCTAAAAGCGATACCACCAAGACTTCGATAAGTATTTAAAAAAAAAAATGTATATATATATATATATATATATATATATATTAAATTCTTAGATACACGAAAAAAAAATGTAAAGTTGAGAAGTCCCAAATTATTTTCCCAAGCGATGAGATTTAAATTAATGATTTTGTCCGATCTTTGTGCTTCATTTAGAGATTAGAAATATATTTATTTATTGATATTTTTTCATGATGATTATCATCAATATTTTAACATTGATATACAGTTCTTCATAGAAAACTTTATTATTCCGATTACTATTTTAGTACTGAAAATAGTTGAAGCTATGAAATAATGGAAGTATTGAGACTGAAAAATCATTTTCATGCTGTAATAATGTTCAGTTGTATCTAAATTTCAGCAGATGATTAATCATTTGGCTTCACAGTTTATCACTATCGTTACCAACACTTGTGATATATCTCTCTATGTAATTATCTATCTTTTTTATGATAGAGTATATACTCATTTTAGACTTCTCTCATATCGGGAACAATTTTAGTAACGAAACGTATCACATCAGTGTAAATATAAACCACATTGGTATTTTGATATCGAATTTTACCTTTGAGAATGTATATCTATTGGAAATTATTTTATGATAAATGCTTCTGGCTTGGCATGGATTCGAACCTATGCCTCTAAATCGAAACAAATGCCAGCAGAGACTTACCAACCAAGCGATCACAAGTGTTAGTAATAGATTTGTATCACACATGAACTGTGAACTGAAGATTATTAACTATCTCAATTTTTATGTTTTGATCAGATACGTAGATATTATACAGCGTTCATTTATACTGTGTATTACCAGATACGTAGACAAAATGTATGTTGTAAGAACCGCTATAAAATCCAACACCAGGTTCGTTGTTTTCCAAGAGAATAAATTGTTTCGATGTAAATTTTCTTTTTCAGCCAAAGAAAAAGGTTTGGTTTTGGTTTTCTTTATCACTGTGAGATAAATGATTTCATTTCGTTCAGTACAAGACATCACCTCACAGAGAGAGAGAGAGAGAGAGAGAGAGAGAGAGAGAGAGAGAGAGAGAGACGCAGCTGCATCTGTATAATCAAGTCTGTCTTTGAGATTAATGTTCTGATCTGTAGATAGTCGATCACGTAAGAGGGATTAGTGGGAAAAGCATTGAGATCGGGAAATGGTTTGAGATAGCCAAGTTGTATCTCTCTCTCTCTCTCTCTCTCTCTCTCTCTCTCTCTCTCTCTCTCTCTCTCTCTCTAGACTTGACTTTGAAACTTGGTAAATATATAAAGATAGAAGAAGTCTCTCTCTCTCTCTCTCTCTCTCTCTCTCTCTCTCTCTCTCTCTCTCTTAATCTTTCCGAGTTTGCATGATCGTATATATACGTTGGATGTTTTGAAAATTACCTCGCCATGTTCTTCGTTGTAGGTTTATGTTACTTTTACTGTTATTACTTATGTAAAAGAAATTTTATTTCTCTGAGTTTATAGTTGTAGGTCGTTTGTATGTTTTTTAAGTACTAAAAATTCAAAATTTTATCCTTTTTTGGTCTTCTCAACACTGCGTAGAGTCCTTCATAGATGTTTTTTTTCATTATTATTATTATTATTATTAATGTTATTATTATTATTAGTAGTAGTAGTAGTATTATTATTATTACCTGTATTATTATTATTATTATTATTATTATTATTAGTATTATTAATATTATTACCATTATTATTATTATTATTATCACTATTATTATTATCACTATTATTATTATTATTATTATTTTTATTATTGCTGTTATTATCATTATTACTATCATTATTGTTATTATTATTATTGTTGTTGTTATTATCATTATTATTATTATTATTATTATTATTAATATCATTATTATTATTATTATTATTATTATTATTAACACAAAAAATGAAAATATCCGTATTTTGATGTATTTTCCTTGTATGAGGGAAACCTGAACCCTTGTTCTTTACCCATTTTAAAAGATGGCCTCTTGGTCCTACGGACTCGTGAAATATCGGGAAAACCATAAAGTACGAATATGTAATTTACCTCCGATTACCTGTTGCCCTCTTTTTTTAGAGAGAGAGAGAGAGAGAGAGAGAGAGAGAGAGAGAGAGAGAGAGAGAGAGAGAGAGACCAATTCGCTGTTACAATTGAGTATAGGCCTAGTTGTATTGCTTACTAATTGGTAAATTAATATCATGCCCAAAGAATGATAGATGAGTCACTATGAAATAGCTTTTTTGTACCATGGTCTTCCACTGTCTTGGGTTAGAGTTCTCTTGCTGGAGGGTACACTCGGGCACACTACTCTACCATGTTTCTCTTCCTCTTGTTATTTTGAAGTTTTTATCCCCTTGTTATCTTGCAAGATTTTTATAGTTTATATATGAAAGATTCATTTTAATGTTATTATTGTTCTTAAACTTCTTTTGTAGTTTTTCCTTATATCCTTTCCTCACTGGGCTATTTTCCCTGTTGTGGCCCTTTGCTTATAGCCTCCTGTTTTTCCTACTAAGGTTGTAGCTTAGAAAGTAAAGATAAAGATATATATATATATATATATATATATATATATATATATATATATATATATATATATATATATATATATATATACATGTGTGTGTATGTATATATATATACATATATATGTATATATATGTACACACATATATATATATATATATATATATATATATATATATATATATATATGTATATATATATATATATATATTTATGAATATATATTGGTTTATTTCCAGTCACGCTCAGCTCTCCTCGTCCCTCGAGTTGGTTTGGAAGTAGGAGTAGTCAAACCCTAATGATGGGGTTGTGTATGCGCCGCATATCTATCTAGTCATTTAACCGTTTTTTTTTTTTTTTTTTTTTTTTTTTTTTTTTTTTTTTTGACGGGTTGCGTACACTGTCAGTGTTTCCTGAACCGGATGGCCGAGATGATAGCGGAATGTTTGGGTAGCATTATAATCGATTGGATTTTTTTTCTTTCTTTTTTTCTTTTTTTTTTGCTCAGTGAATCATGCAATTTCATAGAAAAAACAAGAAAATAAAAATGAGCATTGATTTAGTCCGGCACTCCCGAACCTTTTTTTCCAGTCTAAGAAAAGACCTCTGGGGGAGTAGAGAGACTCCAGCACGCAAGAAACTCGCTGGTGAAAAAAAAAAAAAAATGAAATGAAATGAAAATGATTAGAATAGACTCGAGGATGTTAGATTTATATTTTTGTATTTAGCTTAACATTAGTATTTAAAAAGATATATTTCTTAATCAATAAGTCTCAATAATGTTTAATGTTTACGTTATCACAGATATTTGATGGAATTTTCGTTGATAGAAATTATTAGAATAGACTCAAGAATGACAAGAATGATTTATTTATATTTTGATATTTATTCTAACATTAGTATTTGGATAGATATTTCATATGCTGTAATAATCTAATTCTTAAGAGTGTTAGATGTTTAGTTTATACATATTTTCTTTCTTTCAAGGGTCAAAGGAATGTCCCCCCCCCCCAAATAGCCAAATCATTATTATCATTATCACTCTTTTTTTATGTGTTCTTGTCCGTTGTTACTCTATAAACAGTTGTAATATGTTTACATGAGAGAGAGAGAGAGAGTGAGAGAGAGAGAGAGAGAGAGAGAGAGAGAGAGAGAGTATGCAGGGGATGTAAGTACTTTTGAAAATGATCCGATGCCCTACACAAAATATATTACCTTTTCAAACGTAGATTATTGGGATACATTTATTTGAGGTTCCTATGGGTCCTGGAGGATCCCTTAAACCTCCTATTGGAAATGAAGGTATAATCTAGAACTTCATAAATAAAGGATATACGGTTCAGGTTCTATAAAGGTCAATTATAAATAGTGGTAATACTTACTATAGTCCATTTCTTTTAGCGAGGCATATTTGCACCGACTCGCAGCGGTGCCCTTTTAGCTCGGAAAAATTTCCTGATCGCTGATTGGTTGGACAAGATAATTCTAACCAATCAGCGATCAGGAAACTTTTCCGAGCTCAAAGGGCACCGTTGCGAGTCGGTGCAAATCTGCCTCGCTAAAAGAAATGGACTATAGAAGTTTGTTTCCATTTTTATGACAGATTTTATAATGGCTTTGGTAGCCTATTGAAAACGTCACTGCCTGGCGATCTGCCATACTGGGGTTCGGGTCCCTTTCAAGCTCTATAGTATCCTGTAGTATCTGCAACCTCATCATCCTAATGAGCTAAGGATTGGGGTTTTGGGGAGCCTATACAGTAGGTCTACCTGCTGAGTCATCAGTAGCCATTGAGTGGGTTCCCTGGTCCTAGCTTTGGGTCCTGATCCATGTATATCTGGTCAGTCTCTTGAGTGCAGTGGTGCCAGATATGGGGATTTATCCCTATATTTGGGGATTTATCCTTACATTTGGGAATTTATCCTTAGAACTGGAGATTTTGGATGACTGGTGACGATATTCTGTACATATTTCTATGAAGAAGAAACAGAGATGAGTAAACATTTATATTGTTGCAATTAGTTTACTTACAATTACATGGAGTATAGTGAGTAATTTCTATATTAGAAGAAAATATATTTCTGGAAATGGGGATTTTTGGCCGGTTTGGGGGATTTTTTATCACGAGTTTTAGGGAATTTTAGACTAACCCATCTGGCAACACTGCTTGAGTGTCCTCATAGGGCATTGTCACTATCCCCTGCCTCTGCCATTCATGATCTACCTTTAAACCTTTAGGACAGGGTCACATTGCCTAAATTTTGTTCTTCATTTTATTCATTTATCGCGCAGATTGTGATATCTTTTGTATATCCTTTTTTATATCAATTGTCATTGCCCTGATTCCTATTAGTTTTGAAATCAAAACTTCAAAAGAGCGTCAGTATTGGTAAAGGATTATGCTGTTGTGGTAAGGGGGTAATATGTTAATAATGAGATAATTTTATGTATAATATATTGCTATACAAACGCGACTACGGAATTACTCTCCAAGAATTCCTACCTCATAGGACAATGAGATTTTAGCAACGCCATATTATTCGTTAGTAACCCTCAATATGAATAACATTTCTCCTTTAACGAAACAAAAGCTTGTAGTTGAAAGCTAGTGTACGCGACCCGTCAAAAATGACTGTTAAGTTTTATTCCAGCTGTGACCAAGTTGTGGAATGATCTTCCTAATCTGGTAGTTGAATCAGTAGAACTTCAAAAGTTCAAACTTACTGCAAATGTTTTGATGTTGAATAGGCTGTTATATGTCTTTTTATAGTTTATTTATGAAATACCTGTTTTTATGTTGTTACTGTTCTTAAAATATTCTATTTTAATTGTTTTTTACTTCTCATATAGTTTATTTCCTTATTTCCTTTCCTCACTGGGCTATTTTTCCATGTTGGAGCCCTTGGGCATATAGCATATTGCTTTTCCAACTAGGCTTGTAGCCTAGCAAGTAATAATGATAATAATAATAATAATAATAATGATAATACTTCTCATATAGTTTATTTCCTTATTTCCTTTCCTTACTGGGCTATTTTTCCCTGTTGAAGCCTTTTGGCATATAGCATCATGCTTTTCCAACTAGGGTTGTAGCCTATCAAGTAATAATAATAATAATAATAATAATAGTAATAATAATAATAATAATACTTCTCATATAGTTTATTTCCTTATTTCCTTTCCTCACTGGGCTATTTTTCCCTGTTGGAGTCCTTGGGCATATAGCATCTTGTTTATCCAATTAGGGCTGTAGCCTAGTAAGTAATAATAATAATAATAATAATAATATAGTTTATTTTCTTTCCTCACTTGGCTATTTTTCCCTGTTGGAGCCATTGGGCATATAGCATCTTGCTTTTCCAACTAGGGCTGTAGCCTAGTAAGTAGTAGTAGTAATAATAATAATAATGATAATAATAATAATAATAATAATAATAATAATAATAATAAAAATAATAATAATAATAATAATACTTCTCATATAGTTTAGTTCCTTTCCTCATTGGGCTATTTTTCCTTGCTGGAGCCCTTGTGCATATAGAATCTTGTTTATCCAACTAGGGCTGTAGCCTAGTAAGTAATAATAATAATAATAGTGATAATAATAATAGTAGTAGTAGTAGTAGTAGTAGTAGTAGTAGTAGTAGTAGTTTATGTATCCATTTATATGCTACAAGAATACTTCAACAAGGAAAGAACAGAATTGAAACAAATACTTGGCAGGTCTATTTATCAGATGACCCTCCCAAAACCTTATCGCGGAAACAATCTCTCTTAATTTAGTCGTCTCGAGAGCTTCTCCTGATACAGGTATTTGTTACCCTTCTCCAATACCTGTTCGTTCATTCTTGGGTTATCCCCCTTAGACACAAACACACGGTAAGATAAGGGTTTTTAGGGCAAAGGTTAAGTACTTTTTGGAGGTTATATTATTATTATTATTATTATTATTATTATTATTATTTTTATTATTTTTGTTGTTATTGTTATTATTATAATTATTATTATTAATGTTGTTATTGTTATTATCATTATTATTACTATTATTATTATTAGTATTATTATTTTTATTATTATTATTATTATTATTATTATTATTATTATTATTACTACAAGCTAA
>NC_090737.1:19480956-19500956 GCF_036898095.1 Palaemon carinicauda
TATTGCGTTATTTATGTATGACGATATTATACCAGGTACATTCACGTGTGAGTCTGTAATTATGCTGTTATTCGTTGGTCGTTCTGATTAATTTTTTGTGATTTTTCTCTGCTTGTCATCTTTTAAATGGTTACATAATTTTTCCATTATGATGTGAGAGACTAAGAAATTATTAAAAACTCCGACAACAAAGTGTCAACAAACCTTTATTATTATTATTATTATTATTATTATTATTATTATTATTATTATTATTATTATTATTATTATTATTATTATTACTTGCTAAGATGTTAATGAAATTTGTTGTTAAGAGAGAGAGAAGTATATATATATATATATATATATAGTGAGATGGAAACTGAAATATTCTTGAGTATTTTAAACACTACTTATTTGTCCATTACTTCGAAGGGGTTAATAAACATGAATTTGGAAAAATTTATTAAGTTGATTTGACGCTAGAAAGCTAAATATACGAATTTGATAGAAATCCCGATTAATATGAATTTAGATTATTTAAAAAAAAAAAATCTTAAGCGTTACCAGACTCATCTATAAATCGAGTCCCTTATAAGTAAGTGTATTAGTGTGCATGTTCCTAGTTTTCAAGGTTAGAAAAAAATAGTTAGAATTGGTTAAGAAAATTCTAGTTATCATACATACCTGTTTATGCATAAACAAATTATACTTATTAAATGAATAATGGATGACTCATTCACACAAACTAATGTACTTCTTATCAAGAATATAAACAAAGAAATGTACTTGACAACAAACAAGGAAATCATGTTAGTGACTAATGATAAGTAAATGCGATTATTCCCCTATTCATACAACTATAGGGTAAAAGGTAGTTACAATTAGTTGATTGGGTCAGTATGTTTTCGAGATAAAAGATTCAATTGGTAATGTACTGATAAGTAATTATCTCGCGTATGTTTATCTACTGAATCTTTCTTAATTAATGGTCTTGTTCGAGTGTTATAGATACCTGATAAAGGTTAGATGTCACGTGTGGATTCTGTGACTGAAAAATTACTTAGTCATCGGTATAAATTTGAAGTACATTCATATTGTAAATACACACTTATTAATGAGTTTGCGTATAATTTTTTTCAGCAGTTTTATTGTTGATTCCCCAAACAAGGGTGGCTCCAGAGTTAAAATGAGAGAATGGTCACTGCCTTATTCATATTTTATTTAATCAATGATAGGTAAACCCCTTGTGGTAGAACATTTATACTCCTTGTAGGCTTTATCTGTCTTCTTCATATCTGAACCTAACGATTCACTCTTTTAACTAGGCTATTGTTCTCCATTCTTTCCACATGACCAAACCATATCTAATTAGTCTTACTCTTCTTTAACCTACTCGTTTTTTTCACTATTACACTTTGCAAACAGTTAAAAACACCAGTTTCGAGCGTTTTTTCTTTGAAATCCTAAATTCGCTTTTATATAGGGGAGTTAACTCATCAGTCATTGCCTTGACATCCATAAGCACTGTTTCTTTCCAATCTTTTGCACATACCTGGCTGCCTTCCTCTCTTCACCTATTCTGTGACTCGCCTCTCTTCTCATCCTGCTATATATATATATATATAATATACTGTGTATATATATATATATACATACATATATATATTTATATATGTATATTTATGTATATTTATATATATATACTGTGTATATATATAATATATAAACATATATATATATATATATATATGTGTGTGTGTATATATATATATATATATATGTATGTATATGATCATTTAAACCATACAGTATATTATACTCCTAATATCTGGATTCTCTCTATACTTTGGGAGCCGAGAACCAAGGGGGAATCAACTCAAAAGATAATAGCTTCTGGACGGCCGGGGAATCGAACCCGGGAATCTTTGAGTTAATTCGCCCTTGGTTTAGAGATTTAGAGAGAATCAGATATTAGGCGTATAATATAGGCTATGGCCTATATGAATATGAAAAACACGTCTAAATATGCAAAATTTCTCTCTCTCTCTCTCTCTCTCTCTCTCTCTCTCTCTCTCTGTATATATATATGTATATATATATATATATATATATGTATATATATGTATATGTATATGTGGGTGTGTACATACATACATGTATTTATATATATATATATATATATATATTTATGTGTCTGTGTGTGTATAGTTAGTTATGTCTCACCATTCACCATATGTCTCTTCCCATTAAGAGCATTGGTTCCATAACTGGTTAGCCGTCCTGTTCCTAGTTGTGACAAGACTTTTTCACGGAGCATACACCCCCCACCCCCCCCCCACCCCCCGCCGCCGTTGTGACCTGGCAATCGAATTTGGGCTCACGTTCTCGATAGATGAGAAATGCTACCAACATCCCCAAATCCTCAAGTCTCCACCCTAAAAACGACCCACGACATTCGAATTTTAGGTTGTTGTGGCCTGATTGGTAACGTCTCTGCCTGGTGTTTGCCAGTCGGGGGTTCGTGTCCCGCTCAGAGTTGTTAGTGTCATTAGTGTCTGCAACCTTACCATCCTTGTGAGCTAAGGTTGGGGTGGTTTGGGGGAGCCTATAGGTCTATCTGCTGAGTCATCAGTAGCCACTGCCTGCCCCTCCCTGGTCCTAGCCTGGGTGGAGAAGAAGCTTGGGCGATGATCATATAATATATGGTCAGTCTCTAGGGCATTGTCCTGCTTGCTAGGGCAATGTCACTGCCCCTTACCTCTGCCTTTCATGAGCGACCTTTAAACCTTTAAATATGATGATAAACTTAGCGGGCAAGACTAATTGATCTATAGGCGGTTTGGATGCTTTGAGTCTGTTCATGTTTTATTATATTTATTTTAAAATTTAGTACATAGAAAATCCGTTTTCATAACTTCATGGTTTGTAGACACGATGATTTAATTGTTTTTGGATTAATTTATCGTTGGATCTTGATAATTATAACCCGAAGGGCAATGCGACTTTTTACAAGTCTATATACCCTTCAATAAAAATGTAGAATCAAATCATTTATTTGTTATTAATCACTTTTTTTTTTATTCATATTTGAGCTTTGTATGTTGTTAAGTTTGTCTTGCATATTAATGGCAGTTTAGTATTGTTCTAGAGGAATATTATCTAATTTTTGAATAATAATAATAATAATAATAATAATAATAATAATAATAATAATAATAATAATAATAATAATTCAGTATCCTCCTCGGTTTTTATCCTTTACTTATATTTCGTATCAATTTCTCTCTCTCTCTCTCTCTGTCTCTCTCTCTCTCTCTCTCTCTCATTCCGTTTCCCATCACATTCCATAAGTGTAAACACGTAAGCACGGAATATTTTATTCTCTCTCTCTCTCTCTCTCTCTCTCTCTCTCTCTCATTCCGTTTCCCATCACATTCCATAAGTGTAAACACGTAAGCACGGAATATTTTATTCTCTCTCTCTCTCTCTCTCTCTCTCTCTCTCCGTGTATCAAACATTTATTACGTGTCTTAAGTGTAAATTCGAAAGCACGTAATATTTTATTCTCTCTCTCTCTCTCTCTCTCTCTCTCTCTCTCTCTCTTTTTTCCCAAAACATTTATCACATTCCTTAAGTGTAAACACGTAAGCACGGAATATTTTATTCTCTCTCTCTCTCTCTCTCTCTCTCTCTCTCTCATTCCGTTTCCCAAACATTTATCACATGCCTTAAGTGTAAAGTCGAAAGCACGTAATATTTTATTCTCTCTCTCTCTCTCTCTCTCTCTCTCTCTCTCTCTCTCTCATTCCGTTTCCCAAACAATTATCACATTCCTTGAGTGTAAACACGAAAGCACGTAATATTTTATTCGTGCAAATCTCTCTCTCTCTCTCTCTCTCTCTCTCTCTCCCTGTATCAAACATTTATTACTTGTCTTAAGTGTAAATTCGAAAGCACGTAATATTTTATTCTCTCTCTCTCTCTCTCTCTCTCTCTCTCTCTCTCATTTTTCCCAAACATTTATCACATTCCTTAAGTGTAAACACGTAAGCACGGAATATTTTATTCTCTCTCTCTCTCTCTCTCTCACCTCTCTCTCTCTCTCTCTCTCTCTCTCTCATTCCGTTTCCCAAACATTTATCACATGCCTTAAGTGTAAAGTCGAAAGCACATAATATTTTATTCTCTCTCTCTCTCTCTCTCTCTCTCTCTCTCTCTCTCATTCCGTTTCCCAAACAATTATCACATTCCTTGAGTGTAAACACGAAAGCACGTAATATTTTATTCGTGCAAATCTCTCTCTCTCTCTCTCTCTCTCTCTCTCTCCGTGTATCAAACATTTATCACATTCCTCGAGTGTACACATGAAAGCACGTAATATTTTATTTTTGCAATCAATTCTCTCTCTCTCTCTCTCTCTCTCTCTCTCTCTCTCTCTCTCCTGTGTATCAAACATTTATCACATTCCTTGAGTGTAAACACGAAAGCGCGTATTTTATTCGTGCAATTCTCTCTCTCTCTCTCTCTCTCTCTCTCTCTCTCTCTCAAAGACATGCATGATTGATTTAAAGTTCCACCTTAATCCAAACATCACAACATTTTCTCCAATGAATCTTTTCACCTCCTTCATACTCTTTAAGAAAATCCCCTTGAGACTTGCCTCTTTTTCCTTTTTCTTTTTTTTTAAGACTTGGAAGTGAGGGAACCATAAGAGAGAACGACAAGCAAAGAACTTTTTTTTTTTTTTTAACACTTGTTGCTTCCTGCCTTAAGACGGGGCACCCATAAAGTAATTCTCGACGAGGAGTGAAAATTGTTTCTGGGCCCGGATTGGACGAAAAGCTGTGGGAGGAAATTTCGCCCATCTCGATTTCCTGTTGTTGCTGGGGTGGGGTTTTTGTTTTGATGATGATGATGATGATGATAACAATAATAATAATAATAATAATAATAATGATGATGATGATGATGATGATGATGATGATGATGATGATGATGAGGAGGAGGAGGAGGAGGAGGAGGAGGAGGAGGTGGAGGAGGAGGAGGATAATAATAATAATAATAATAATAATAATAAGAAGAAGAAGAAGAAGAAGAAGAAGAAGAACAAGAACAAGAATGGGATTGGTGCTGAGGTCGGTTCTTTCTTGTAATAATAATAATAATAATGATAATAATAATAAGAAGAAGAAAAAGAAGAAGAAGAAGAAGGATCGGGTTGTTGCTGAGGTTGTTTTTTAATAATAATAATGATAAGAAGAAGAAGAAGAAGATAAAAATCTGTTAACTTGGACGAGGAATCAACGTCTGTCAGGGATGAGTCTGTAGGAAGAAGGAGACAAGCAATTGTTTGAACAATATTTACTACGAAGTATAAACAATAACATATAAAACGGCACAGTTTTATCTAAAACGACGAGGCAAAGCAAGTTATATACAAACAGGTTGTTAAACGCATCTGGGATAGACGGAACTCCGTGCACAGAGCAGAAAGAAAAACAAAATTTCTGACAGACTTTGGCTCAATTAGTTGACATTGTTACTACCCTGATGCTAACTGTAGTCTCCCACGCTTGATAAGGTGGTACGACCAAGGCACGCATACGCAGGACTTTAAATTTTCACGATGGGGTTGGTTGTTTAGTGTAAGGTTTAGGTGCCCTTGGCCTTATAGCATCCTGATTTTTATAACTAGGGTTGCAGCTAAGCTAACAGTAGTAGTAGTAGTAGTAGTAGTAGTAGTTGTAGTAGTAGTAATATGAAATGATATTAAGTTCTTTAGATTAAGACGTAAAGACTTTGGTGCAAGACGCGAATCCAAACAAACCAGGAACTCAATGCCAGGGTTGTAGCTAAGCTAATAGTAATAGTAGTAACATAAAGTAATAATGATAAGTTCTATAGATTAAGACATATAGACTTTGTGGTACAAGACGTGATCCAAACTAACCAGGACTCACTACTAGGGTTGTAGCTAAGCTAATAGTAGTAGTAGTAGTAGTAGTAGTAGTAGTAGTAATAATATAAAATAATAATAAGCTCTATAAATTAAGACATAGACTTTGTGGTGCAAGACGCGAATCCAAACTAACCAGGAACTCACTACTAGGTTTGTAGCTAAGCTAGTAGTAGTAGTAGTAGTAGGCTAGTAGTAGTAGTAGTAACATAAAGTAATAATAAGTTCTATAGATGAAGACATATAAACTTTGTGGCACAAGACGCGAATCCAAAAATAACCAGGAATTCACTGCTAGGGTTGTAGCTAAGCTAGTAGGTAGTAGTACATTAAAATAATAAGGTCTACAGATTAAGACATATAGACTTTCTTAATAATAATAATAAGAAGAAGAAGAATGGGATTGTTGCTGAGTTCGGTTCTTTCTTGTAATAATAATAATAATAAGAAGAAGAAGAAGAAGAAGAAGAAGAAGAAGAAGAAGAAGAAGAAGAAGGAGAAGAACAAGAACAAGAACAAGATAAAAAAAAAAATCTGTTAAAATGGACGAGGAATCAACGTCTGTCAGGGATGAGTCTGTAGGAGGAAGGAGACAAGCAAGTGTCTGGACATATTCACTGCAAAGTATAAACAATAAAATATAAAACGGCACAGTTTTATCTAAAACGACGAGGCAAAGCAAGTTATATACAAACAGGTTGTTAAACGCATCTGGGATAGACGGAACTCCGTGCACAGAGCAGAAAGAAAAAAAAATTCTGACAGACTTTGGCTCAATTAGTTGACATTGTTACTACCCTGATGCTAAACTGTAGTCTCCCACGCTTGATAAGGTGGTACGACCAAGGCACGCATACGCAGGACTTTAAATTTTCACGATGGGGTTGGTTGTTTAGTGTAAGGTTTAGGTGCCCTTGGCCTTATAGCATCCTGATTTTTATAACTAGGGTTGCAGCTAAGCTAACAGTAGTAGTAGTAGTAGTAGTAGTTGTAGTAGTAGTAATATGAAATGATATTAAGTTCTTTAGATTAAGACATAAAGACTTTGGTGCAAGACGCGAATCCAAACAAACCAGGAACTTACTACTAGGGTTGTAGCTAAGCTAATAGTAGTAGTAGTAGTAGTAGTAGTAGTAGTAGTAATAATATAAAATAATAATAAGCTCTATAAATTAAGACATAGACTTTGTGGTGCAAGACGCGAATCCAAACTAACCAGGAACTCACTACTAGGTTTGTAGCTAAGCTAGTAGTAGTAGTAGTAGTAGGCTAGTAGTAGTAGTAGTAACATAAAGTAATAATAAGTTCTATAGATGAAGACATATAAACTTTGTGGCACAAGACGCGAATCCAAAAATAACCAGGAATTCACTGCTAGGGTTGTAGCTAAGCTAGTAGTAGTAGTACATTAAAATAATAAGGTCTACAGATTAAGACATATAGACTTTCTTAATAATAATAATAAGAAGAAGAAGAATGGGATTGTTGCTGAGTTCGGTTCTTTCTTGTAATAATAATAATAATAAGAAGAAGAAGAAGAAGAAGAA
Organism: Palaemon carinicauda; assembly: GCF_036898095.1. Taxonomy (NCBI): domain Eukaryota; kingdom Metazoa; phylum Arthropoda; class Malacostraca; order Decapoda; family Palaemonidae; genus Palaemon; species Palaemon carinicauda. The sequence continues at coordinate 19,488,442 of NC_090737.1, forward strand.
GAAGAAGAAGAAGAAGAAGAAGAAGGAGAAGAACAAGAACAAGAACAAGATAAAAAAAAAATCTGTTAAAATGGACGAGGAATCAACGTCTGTCAGGGATGAGTCTGTAGGAGGAAGGAGACAAGCAAGTGTCTGGACAATATTCACTGCAAAGTATAAACAATAACATATAAAACGGCACAGTTTTATCTAAAACGACGAGGCAAAGCAAGTTATATACAAACAGGTTGTTAAACGCATCTGGGATAGACGGAACTCCGTGCACAGAGCAGAAAGAAAAAAAAATTCTGACAGACTTTGGCTCAATTAGTTGACATTGTTACTACCCTGATGCTAAACTACAGTCTCCCACGCTTGATAAGGTGGTACGACCAAGGCACGCATACGCAGGACTTTAAATTTTCACGATGGGGTTGGTTGTTTAGTGTAAGGTTTAGGTGCCCTTGGCCTTATAGCATCCTGATTTTTATAACTAGGGTTGCAGCTAAGCTAACAGTAGTAGTAGTAGTAGTAGTAGTAGTTGTAGTAGTAGTAATATGAAATGATATTAAGTTCTTTAGATTAAGACATAAAGACTTTGGTGCAAGACGCGAATCCAAACAAACCAGGAACTTACTACTAGGGTTGTAGCTAAGCTAATAGTAGTAGTAGTAGTAGTAGTAGTAGTAGTAGTAATAATATAAAATAATAATAAGCTCTATAAATTAAGACATAGACTTTGTGGTGCAAGACGCGAATCCAAACTAACCAGGAACTCACTACTAGGTTTGTAGCTAAGCTAGTAGTAGTAGTAGTAGTAGGCTAGTAGTAGTAGTAGTAACATAAAGTAATAATAAGTTCTATAGATGAAGACATATAAACTTTGTGGCACAAGACGCGAATCCAAAAATAACCAGGAATTCACTGCTAGGGTTGTAGCTAAGCTAGTAGTAGTAGTACATTAAAATAATAAGGTCTACAGATTAAGACATATAGACTTTCTTAATAATAATAATAAGAAGAAGAAGAATGGGATTGTTGCTGAGTTCGGTTCTTTCTTGTAAAATAATAATAATAAGAAGAAGAAGAAGAAGAAGAAGAAGAAGAAGAAGAAGAAGAAGAAGAAGAAGAAGGAGAAGAACAAGAACAAGAACAAGATAAAAAAAAAAAATCTGTTAAAATGGACGAGGAATCAACGTCTGTCAGGGATGAGTCTGTAGGAGGAAGGAGACAAGCAAGTGTCTGGACAATATTCACTGCAAAGTATAAACAATAAAATATAAAACGGCACAGTTTTATCTAAAACGACGAGGCAAAGCAAGTTATATACAAACAGGTTGTTAAACGCATCTGGGATAGACGGAACTCCGTGCACAGAGCAGAAAGAAAAAAAAAATTCTGACAGACTTTGGCTCAATTAGTTGACATTGTTACTACCCTGATGCTAAACTGTAGTCTCCCACGCTTGATAAGGTGGTACGACCAAGGCACGCATACGCAGGACTTTAAATTTTCACGATGGGGTTGGTTGTTTAGTGTAAGGTTTAGGTGCCCTTGGCCTTATAGCATCCTGATTTTTATAACTAGGGTTGCAGCTAAGCTAACAGTAGTAGTAGTAGTAGTAGTAGTTGTAGTAGTAGTAATATGAAATGATATTAAGTTCTTTAGATTAAGACATAAAGACTTTGGTGCAAGACGCGAATCCAAACAAACCAGGAACTTACTACTAGGGTTGTAGCTAAGCTAATAGTAGTAGTAGTAGTAGTAGTAGTAGTAGTAGTAGTAATAATATAAAATAATAATAAGCTCTATAAATTAAGACATAGACTTTGTGGTGCAAGACGCGAATCCAAACTAACCAGGAACTCACTACTAGGTTTGTAGCTAAGCTAGTAGTAGTAGTAGTAGTAGGCTAGTAGTAGTAGTAGTAACATAAAGTAATAATAAGTTCTATAGATGAAGACATATAAACTTTGTGGCACAAGACGCGAATCCAAAAATAACCAGGAATTCACTGCTAGGGTTGTAGCTAAGCTAGTAGTAGTAGTACATTAAAATAATAAGGTCTACAGATTAAGACATATAGACTTTCTTAATAATAATAATAAGAAGAAGAAGAATGGGATTGTTGCTGAGTTCGGTTCTTTCTTGTAATAATAATAATAATAAGAAGAAGAAGAAGAAGAAGAAGAAGAAGAAGAAGAAGAAGAAGAAGGAGAAGAACAAGAACAAGAACAAGATAAAAAAAAAATCTGTTAAAATGGACGAGGAATCAACGTCTGTCAGGGATGAGTCTGTAGGAGGAAGGAGACAAGCAAGTGTCTGGACAATATTCACTGCAAAGTATAAACAATAACATATAAAACGGCACAGTTTTATCTAAAACGACGAGGCAAAGCAAGTTATATACAAACAGGTTGTTAAACGCATCTGGGATAGACGGAACTCCGTGCACAGAGCAGAAAGAAAAAAAAATTCTGACAGACTTTGGCTCAATTAGTTGACATTGTTACTACCCTGATGCTAAACTACAGTCTCCCACGCTTGATAAGGTGGTACGACCAAGGCACGCATACGCAGGACTTTAAATTTTCACGATGGGGTTGGTTGTTCGGTGCAAGGTTTAGGTGCCCTTGGCCTTATAGCATCCTGATTTTCATAACTAGGGTTGTAGCTAAGCTAACAGTAGTAGTAGTAGTATTAGTAGTTGTAGTAATATAAAATAATAATAACAAGCTCTATAGATTAAAACATATCGACTTTGTGGTGCAAGACGCGAATCCAAACTAACCAGGAACTCACTACTAGGGTTGTAGCTAAGCTAGTAGTAGTAGTAGTAGTAGTAGTAGTAGTAGTAGTAGTAGTAGTAGTAGTAATACAATAAAATAATAATAACAAGCTCTATAGATTAAGACATATCGACTTTGTGGTGCAAGACGCGAATCCAAAATAACTAGAAACTTACTACTTCGCTAACGCTAGGCCTATAAAATTTATTAGGTACATCTTACTGTAAATCCTGCGAAAACTTGTGCATTGTGCTGTTTGAGACATGAAAAGCATAGTCGGGTATTTGAATCAATTGAACTTCAAAAGTTCAAACTTGCAGCAAAAGTTTTTTATGTTGAACAGGCTGACATCAGTCTCTTTTCATAGTTTATATATGAAAGATCTGATTAAATGTTGTTACTATTATTAAAATATTAAAATATTTTATTTCAATTGTTCTTTACTCCTCATAGTTTATTTATTTCCTTTCCTTACTGGGCTATTTTTCCCAGTTGGACCCTTGGGGCTTACAGCAAGCTGCTTTTCCAACTAGTGTTGCAGCTTAACTAGTAATGATGGTAGTAATAATACACCCTTAGGAGATATGCATTCAGTATTTCGTATTCATGATCTCATTATATAGATGCATAAACCCTCGGTGTATCATGCAAAGTATCGTCGTACTTGGACTGAAATGGTAATATTGGTAGCGGTTTTGCTTGTCCAATGGGTGTTATGCTAATGTAATTATATTCAGTTTTTCTAAAAAAAAAAAAAAAAGCTGCTATGACGTCTCTGAAGAGGAATATTCCATTAACAATATTGATATTTTATGTATTACAGAAAGCGAGAACATCCGCTTCAAAGGTTTAAAGCCCGCTCATGAATGGCAGAGGCAAGGGACAGTGACATTGCCCTGTCGAGCAGGACAATGCCCTAGAGACTGACCATATATACATATGATTAGCGCCCGAGCCCCCTTTCCACCCAAGCTAAGACCAAGGAGGGTCAGGCAATGGCTGCTTATGACTTAGCAGATAGACCTATAGGCTCCCCTAAACCCCCTATCCTTAGCTCACAACGACGGTGAAGTTGCAACGACCAAAGTTACTAACGAGTTTGAGTGGAACTCTAACCCCAGTCTGACGTTCATCAGTCAGGGACGTTACCACAACCAGTTGTTTGAATCGTGGCAATAATAAAATACTTTTATAAGTGATGTCATTTTTAAGTAGCGTCACTTGTGGATGCTCCAACTCCGGCCTCAATTAGAGATTCCACTTAATCCGAGACTCCCTTTTAATGTCAGGCTGACATTAACATAAATAACCCTGGGAGTTATCTTAACCCCGATGACGATGATAATGATGATGTCATAGTCCTTTCAAAGAATGTGAAAAAATAAACCTTTCCGGTCTCTTATTGTTATCATAAATTGTCTTTTTTGCGCTCGTCTTTTGTTATCAAGAGTTTCTTTGTTTTGGTTCTTCTCGGTAAAGATTTCCTCCAAGAGCAAAAAGGAAAAGGCTCATTCAAGCCATTCTTAGAGTTGTATTATATTCGTGCACTTTTTCCACACGCAAGCGCGAACATTTAAATGGACGCACATGTATCCGTACCAAGAGTCTTATTATTATTATTATTATTATTTTTTTTTTTTCCTTTTATTATTACTAGCTAAGTTACAACCCTAGTTGAAAAGACACGATGCTATAAGCCTAAGGGTCCAACTGGGAAAAATAGCCTTGTGCGGAAAGGAAATGAATAAATCAACTACAAAAGAATTAATAAACAATTAATATGAAATATTTTGATAATAGTAATACCGTTGAAATAGATCTTTCATACAAAAAACATAAAAACATTCGCTGCAAGTTTGAACTTATGAAGTCCCGCCAAGTCAACTGCCTGATTAGGAAGATCATTCCACACTTTAGGGATAGCTGGAATAAAACTTGAATGTTGTATAGTATCGAACCTTAGTCATGACTATTTAGAATTAACTACATACGAGCGGGATGGTTCTGTGTGGGAAGATCTGAATGCAAAGGATGGTCAAAAATATTAAAAATCTTTACTAACTGAACGATAGTGTGAAAAATTGGGACAAGGATAAGTATAAGTTACAAACATATTTCAATTAGTTTCGATGAATAGGTATGAGAAAATCCATTTAGTGTTAGTAACCTGTAATTTATTCTAAGGGAAGTTCTTGTCCAACAAAGACTGCCATACACCTATGCATTGAAATTCATAGATTACGCATGCTTGAAAGGTTGCGTTTTGGTAGTTAATGGTTGCTTAGGTGTCTGATGAAAACATGAACAACGATTTCTTATCTTCATCTGGTAGGTATACCGTGTCAAAGTAGTACCTGGATTAAAAGACTCTATTTTGATATAAGCGCTTGTGTTTTCATTTAAGAAAAATCATCAGGCTAACCTTATACTGCACACGCGCGCGCACACACACACACACACGCACACACACACACACATATATATATATATATATATATATATATATATATATATATATATATATATATATATATATGTATATGTATGTATAATGAGTTTATATATATATATATATATATATATATATATATATATATATATATATATATATATATATACAGTATATATATATATATATATATATATATATATATATATATATATATATATATATATACTGTATATATATATATATATATATATATATATATATATATATATATATATATATATATAAACTCATTATTCATACATATACATATATATATATATATATATATATATATATATATATATATATATATATACTGTATATATATATATATATATATATATATATATATATATATATATATATATATATATATATATATATACAGTATATATATATATATATATATATATATATATATATATATATATATATATATATATATATATATATATGCATACGTAATACTTAAAACTCTCCGAGATGTAAAGCCACCTGTGAACCCCATCTCATTTCCCTACTCTCTCTCCGCTACTCCATCATCTGACAGCAAAAACCTCGGAGCATATAGACAATAAGCTTCTTGTTAATGACTTCGTAGATTAAGAGAAAAAAAAAAAGCTTCAATCCCTAAGGCTTCTGCCATTTTTTTTTTTATTTCTTTTTTTTCGGGACTTTTTCAGTATCGACTCTTTTATGTTCGCTTGCGTTCCTCCTCTTGATAGAGACTTTCATCTCTTCAGTCGTGCGGAATAAGATGTTTTTATCCAGCATCCTTAATCCTTACACCCCTCTACCCCTCCCCTCCCCTCCTTCCCTTATCCTAGCTCCTTCCCTACCTTTATTGTCTTATGTTGTCTTATTTTCATTTTCTCCTGCATTTTGTTTGATGATTTGATGCGTTTCTGTCGTGTGCATTTTCGCGGGCTTTTTTGTATGACCCGTATCGTAGTCGAGCGCTCATTTGCTAATAGAACACAATGTGATAGTCCTCTCTCTCTCTCTCTCTCCTCTCTCTCTCTCTCTCTCTCTCTCTCTCTCTAACTTTGGAGTTTATGCGGAGATAAAAGAGACGTTAAATAGCAATATGAAATTGAATTTCTCTCTCTCTCTCTCTCTCTCTCTCTCTCTCTCTCTCTCTCTCCTCTCTCTCTCTCTCTCTCTCTCTCTCTCAGGCAGTGGCAGGAGAAAACCGCTCTTGTTTACTGGTTAAATTCTGACTCTGTAACAGTCGCCATTAAAGTAATCCAAATATACGAGGCGATATAGTGACGAGCCCTGGTGGAATCACACTAGTGATTTTTCTTGTCCAAGGTTTTCACCAACGTTCAGCCGATAATAGCGAGCGAAAGTGTTGTAGCCTCACTACGATATCGCAGTTTGGGGAGCAAATGGGAAAAAGTTAAACGAAACCGATCAGCTGATATCATCATGGCACCCAGAAATTTTCTAACTGTTGCAGTAATTTGTATTATCGGTATATTACGTGAATTGAAGGATTATACAACCACCACAAGATGAACAAAGCAGATTTTTATTATCTCTTGAGGCTTGTTGAACCCAAGGAGTTGGACCCAAGATTGCCAAACAAGAGCACCTCTTATTTGTAGCCGACATCTTGTTTGTTTACAACTGACGTCATGCTCGCGGTTTATACGCGCTGCTTCTCGTCCAGTCGGGAAGCCAATATCTTAAGCAACAACATCTCATGCTTTCCATTTTGGGCAGCTGCTGGCGAGAAAAAAAAAAAAAAGCCTATTGTGATTCCAGCTTAATGTGATTCGCATTGAATTCAAAACAAAGGAAGGAAATTTTATCCCAATTGATTTATGAGTAGTAGGTTGGCCAGGGCACTAGCCACCCGTTGAGATAATACCGCTAGAGAGTTATGGCTCTTTTGACTGTCCAGACAGTATTACATTGGATCCTTATCTCTGGTTACGATTCATGTTTCCTTTTAACGTACACACACACACACACACACACACACACGCCGAATAGTCTGGCCTATTCTTACATATTCTCCTCTATCCTAATACACTTGACAATAGACAATACTGAGATTACCAAACAATTCTTCTTCACCCAAGGGGTTACTACACTGTAATTGATCAGTGGTCACTTTCCCCTTGGTAAGGGTAGAAGAGAGATTTTAGCTATGGTAAGCAGCTCTTCTAGGAGAAGGACACTCCAAAATCAAACCATTGTTCTCTAGTCTTGGGTAGTGCCATAGCCTCTGTACCAAGGTGTTCCACAGTCTTGGGTTAGAGTTTTCTTGCTTGAGGGTACACTCGGGTACACTATTCTATCTTATTTCTCTTCCGCTTGTTTTGTTAAAGTTTTTATAGTTAATATAGGAAATATTTATTTTAATATTACTTTTCTTAAAATATTTTATTTTTCCTTGTTTCCTGTTCTCACTGGGCTATTTTCCCTGTTGGAGCCCCTGGGCTTATAGCATCCTGCTTTTCCAACTAGGGTTGTAGCTTAGTAAGTAATAATAATAATAATAATAATATTAATAATAATAAAATCAGACAGTTGCTGGACTATGTTATACAGTATATCGCCGCAACTCTGATATGTGTTTAGGATATATTTCATACAAATAGATAATTCATACAGAAAGATTGTGGTAGCATTTTGGAAACGTCCATTCCTAGCGATCTGCTGGACTGGGGTTCAAGACACGCTCGATAGGTTCTTGTAGTGTCAGCAACCTCACCATCCTTGTGAGCTTCCAAACTGCACGAGATATCTGTGACTTTTATTGATATTCATTCAGACTTTTCATTTAGATGATAACTCCCCCGAACCGAGATGAATTTTGCTGAATACATAGAATAATGGTTGTGGTGGCCGATGTGGTAACGTCCCTGACTGGTGAACGCCAGTCTGGGGTTCGAGTCCCGCTTAAACTCATTAGTTTCTTTGGTCGCTGCAACCATACCATCCTTGTGAGCTAAGGTTGAGGGGTTTTGGGGAGCCTATAGGTATACCTGGTGAGTCACCAGCAGTCATTGGCTTGCCTATCCTGATCCTAACTTGGGTGGAGAGGAAGTATGGGCCTGGTTCATATGTATGTATGTATGGTCAGTCTTTATAGCATTGTCCTGCTAGGGTATTGTTACTGTCTTTTGGCTCTGCCATTCATGAGCGACCTTTACATACGGCCTCTTACATACGTGGATGCATGAATATGTTATATAAGTTTTCTTATGGGTCTTAATCTTTATTGTTTTCATATATCCTGAGCCTTATTATTATCGTAAAGATATACTGTATATAGTTAGAGGAAATGTTTCAAAATAACAGATACTACAAGAACATCAGGATCATTTTAGTAAAATATAGAGAATATGAAGAAGAGGTTTACGAAAGTGGGAGAAATACTTCCTTATATTCTTCGCCGATGTTTCCAAGCAAAACATCATCATCAATGCCGAAAATAAACTGTTTGGTTCTAAGAACTGAAATTGCGTTAAAATGCATAAAATTGCAATTTAAAAACAAATACATTCACATTGATACATTATTTACAATAACAATATCAGCAACAAATACAGTCGTTTCTAGTTCAATGCAGGACAGAGCCCTCAGACATGTCCTTATTCATGTCTGGGGTTTGGCCAGTTTTTATCACCACGCTGGCCACTGCGGATTGGTGATTGTCGGAGATTTTCTCCTTATCCCTCACAGCAAACCAACCTAGTATGGGTGCTCCTAACCAGCACGGCTTTGCTGATCATGGTGATACGTTAGATAAATATTTATATGTGTTTATACTGTAGATTATACATACACACACACACACACACACACACATATATATATATATATATATATATATATATATATATATATATATATATATATATATATGTGTGTGTGTGTGTGTGTGTGTGTGTGTGTGTATGTAATTATCTATCTACCTATATATATATATATATATATATATATATATATATATATATATATAATGTGTGTGTGTGTATAAAGAAAGAGAGAGAGAGAGAGAGAGAGAGAGAGAGAGAGAGAGAGAGAGAGAGAGAGAGAGAGAGAGAGAGAGAGAGCATGTCTCCCTCGGTGTATAACATGAAAGCGATACCGAGGAAAATGCAAGCATCTCAAGAAAGCGATCAAGCGGTGTTTATGCCAAAGAATGTGCTATTTAAATCGCTCATAGACTACCAACTCCAAAACTGGTCGCCAGTTTCTGCAGAAATCTTATGAACCAGAATTTAATGAGGTTTGTCCGAGTGACGGAAAATAATGGATTAGGGAAAGAAATTATGTTCGTGTGTTTATTTATTTATATTTTTCTTTTAGTCTAACAGTTTCCTATGTCTTTCACTGTGTCGGGGTAGAGTTCTCTTGCTTAAGGGTACACTCGGGAACATTATTCTATCTTATTTTTCTTCCTTTTGTTTTTTAAATTTTTATAGTGTAGTTATTAAATATTTATTCTAATGCTGTTACTAATCTTAAAATATTTTTATTTTAATTGTTATTTTCTTTTTTGTAGTTTTCTTATTTCCTAATGCTATAAGTCCGAGGGCCCCAACAGGGAAATTAGCCCAGCGAGGAAATGAATCCATTCATTCATTTCCTCGCTGGGCTATTTTCCCTGTTGGAGCCCTCGGGCTTATAGCATTCTGCTTTTCCCGCTCAGGGTTGTAGCTTAGCAAGTAATAATAATAATAATAATAATGATAATTGGTTGGTTTCCAATGCCACAATGAATTTTTAATTACCGAATTTATTTGTTTTATTAATTTATCTATATATCCAACTAAAAAACAACTGTAAATACTACCGTGTCTAGTCCACTGCGGGACAAAGGCCTCAGACACGACCTTATCCATGTCTGGGTTTTGACTAGTTTTCAATATCACGCTGGCCACGGCGTATTGATGGTGGGAGACTAGTCTGATCGCTCACAGCAAACCAACTTGGTATAGGTGGCCCTGACTACTATAGCTTTGCTGATCATGGCGAGACACAAACAATTTCACCATGTTAAAGCAACCCCACTCGTAGAGGGTCTTATATCCATCTATCGATATATATATATATATATATATATATATATATATATATATATATATATATATATATATATATATAGAGAGAGAGAGAGAGAGAGAGAGAGAGAGAGAGAGAGAGAGAGAGAGAGAGAGAGAGAGAGAGAGAGATGCGTGTAAAACATTCCAATGAATCTCTTATCATAAACAGTGAATTTAGAATGGGTTAAGATTGTGTATGTGTGTGTTCGCCAACCTTTTTTATGTTTATTGTTACGAACAGTTGATTAGGAAACTGGTAATTAGACGTTTGCGTTAAGGATTTGATTCAATACCAAGGAAACAGTAGCATTGGCTTACAAGTTGCAACTTCAACTAAAAGCCACCTGGAAACCATCGAGATAAAAGCATCAGGGTTGTGGTGGCCTAGTGGTAGCGTCATTGCTTGGTGATTACCAGACTGGGGTTCGAGTCCCGCCAAACTCGGTAGTTCCTTTGGTCGCTGCAACTTCACTGTCCTTGTGAGCTAAGGTTGTGGGGTTTGTGGGGAGTATAGGTCTATCTGCTGAGTCATTAGCAACCATTGATTGGCCCTCTTTGGTCCTGGCTTGGGTGGAGAGGCTGTTTTGGGAGCTAATCATATGTAATATGGTCAGTCTCTAGGGCATTGTCCTGCTTGATAGGACAGTGTCACTGCCCCTTGCCTCTTCCATTCATACGCAACCTTTAAACCTTTAGAGCTCTTCACGCTTTCAGGTGATGCCAGCAAGTATTTAATGGTGAGATTATTAGCTTCTCGCCATTTTTCTTGAACCCAGAAGATATTTGTTCTCATTAATTAGGTGGACTAGTGATTGATAGTCTGGGATCAAGCAAGATTCCAAAAGTCTGTAACTGACTACTGGCCACGGTAACCAATCTAGGCCTAGGTCTAAGGCTGCCTAGCTCACATGAGCGGTGGGAACATGTTTCACTAGACTCAAGACCTCTCAGTTGAAGTTGCTTTTGAAAATCTTTTTTACCTAGCAATGATGTATGTATGTTTATGTCTGTACTTTCAAGAACATTATACATACGCACGCATCACTTCGGTAAATTCAAATATCAACCACCAGATGAATATACAAATACATCAATAAATGAACATTGTGGTAAGGCAAGATATATGAAAACCATACATTCAGCCCTGTCATATGCAGACGTCCTTGCAATGAAGTTTAACGATCCAATGCTTATCTTGTATAAACTATTAAAGCTTTGCTGCCTGTTTATCGCTATCCATGTAAGATACCAAAATATAGTACAATATATGGTTATCCCTAGCATTTGTAGAGAGAGAGAGAGAGAGAGAGAGAGAGAGAGAGAGAGAGAGAGAGAGAGAGAGAGATTAACATCCCACGATTTAGATGTAAAATTAAATACTGAGTAAAACCAGGAGGGTAAGTGGAAGATGTTATGCGTGGAAAAATGATCAAGTTGAATAAATCATGAGCTAGGGAGGCATGGAAGAGAGAGAGAGAGAGAGAGAGAGAGAGAGAGAGAGAGAGAGAGAGAGAGAGAGAGAGAGAGGACGTTCCTTGTCTTTTCTCCCTTCCCTATTTAATCTTTTTCCTCGTTAATTCCTCAACTTTATGCTAGTCTTTAATATCCCTTTGATACGTGACTCAGTACTCTGTAATATTATAAGATTTTCTAAGACGCAAAAGCTATAATTTGTATAAAATATTGTAAAGGTTTAATTGCTTAGAAGGCTACATCAGGTGAGAATGTTCAGTTAACAGATAATTATGAGATTAGAATACAATCCTAAATCTCTCTCTCTCTCTCTCTCTCTCTCTCTCTCTCTCTCTCTCTCTCTCTCTTGCAAAGATAGATTTTACTTATGAACGAAATTGTTTCATAATGCTAGTCCAATTTGGCAAATTATTATTATTATTATTATTATTATTATTATTATTATTATCGCTGTCGTTGTTGTTGTTGTTGTTGTTCTTCTTCTTCTTATTATTATTATTATTATTATCGTTGTCGTCGTCGTTGTTGTTGTTATTGTTGTTGTTGTTGTTGCTGTTATTGTTGTTTTTCTTATCATTATTATTATTATCGTTGTCGTTGTTGTTGTTGTTGTAGTTCTTCTTCTTCTTCTTCTTCTTCTTCTTCTTCTTCTTCTTCTTCTTCTTATTATTATTATTATTATTATTATTATCATCATAAAAATATACCCTCTTTTAA
>NC_090737.1:19505956-19600956 GCF_036898095.1 Palaemon carinicauda
CTTGGGTTTCGCCAGTTCTCATCACTAGGCTGGTCACTACGGATTGGTGATGGTGGGAGATTGTATTCTGATCGCTCATTATAAACCACCCTAGTATGAGTGGCCCTGAGTACTCTCAGTAAACCACCCTAATATGAGTGGCCCTAACTAGTACAGCTTTGCGGATTATAGCGATACACAAACTCTTTCACCACGTTAAGTTGATCCCACTCCGAAAGGAATGTGTAATATATAATTATGTGTGTTTTTGTGAATCTATTTCTCTGCCAATATTTTGAATGATACTCCAATACACATCTATAGACTTTGCACATACCTATTTAAAGATATAAAAAGGACTCTACAGGGTGCCAGGAGTAGAGGTAACGCTATAGGCCTCCTCTATAAGACCTGACTTTTTTTTATCATGAATTCTTCTAACCGTCTCCTCCATCACAGAGTGAGATAACGTTCGTATAAGGGTTGTTTAGGGACGATGGCCCTTTTCTACGGCGAGGGAGCTGGTGAAGGGAGAGGGGGAGGGGGAGGGGGTGTGTCCAGAGGGAGAGCCTGGAATTGAATAGCAGAATTATCAGGTTCTAAATATATATTTCCAGGCCGTCTCTTCGCTGGTCTCCTGGAAGCCGCGAGGGATCTGTGGAATTCCACAGTGGTCGTTGCTTCTATTATCTTCCTTTCTTTTTTTTATCTTCCTTTCTTTATTATCTCACCCCTTTTTTGTGTGTGTGTCACTTTTTGGGGAAAGTAGTTTCTCCTATTTGCAATGCCTTTGTCTTTCGTTCTGCCTCCCTCGGCTGGAAATCGTTACTACCATCTCATTTGTATTCAGTAAAAAGGAAAGGATTATATTCTTTGAATTCGGGTTTGTGAAGGCCAATTCCTGATCTCTCTCTCTCTCTCTCTCTCTCTCTCTCTCTCTCTCTGGCATTACGTCAGTCATTGCCACCTTCACCTTACAAGTGATGAATCAGGGATGAACCACTTGTGCAGAAAACTTACGAAAACTAAAGCTGATTAAATATCCATGCAGAAACTCCATCAGCAGATAACCGACTCCCTCCCCCTTCCCCCTCCCCCTCCCCCCCTCCCCCTCCCCCTCCCCCAAACCAATATCTCACTCTCCTCCTTCATTATATTCCTACTCATCATGTTTATTAGATATGCCCTTTAGGGCTACCGCCACTTCCAAGTTCCAACCCATCCAGCCAACGCCACTGGATCCATCATTTTCTTCATTCCAGAAATGCCAGGTTATACAAACTTTTCCTAACCTGTCATCCTTATTCTTAATATTTGTCACTCTTTCAGCATTTTTATCAAAAATATTTCATCCGTTTTAGCCTTTTGGTTCACTTTGTAGACGAAGGTTTCATTCCTTTTCAGACTTTTAGTTAAAAATTGAATGCCAACTTTTCATTCCATTTTAATTAATGTCCCTTTGCGTCACCTTGCAGTCTAAGTTTTCGTCCCATTCAGTCTTATTGTTTCACTTTGTATAATGAACTTTCATCCCTTTCCTCTTTTTGCTTCATATTGTATGCTAACTTTTCGTCACTTTTTAATGATATTAATTTTGCTTCACTTTGTATGCTAACTTTTTGTCTCTTTCAGCCTTTTCCATCACTTTGTATGATAACTTTTCGTCCCTTTCAGCCTTTTTCGTCACATTGCGTGCTAACTTTTCGTCCCTTTCAGCCTTTTTCATCACATTGCATGCGAACTTTTCGTCCCTTTCAACCTTTTTCATCACATTGCATGCTAACTTTTAGTCCCTTACAGCCTTTTTCGTCACATTGCATACTAATTTTTCGTCCCTTTCAGCCTTTTTCATCACATTGCATGCTAATTTTTCGTCCCTTTGAGTCTTTTTCATCACATTGCATGCTAACTTTTCGTCCCTTTCAGCCTTTTTCATCTCATTGCATGCTAACTTTTCGTCCCTTTCAGCCTTTTTCATCACATTGCATGCTAACTTTTCGTCCCTCTCAGCCTTTTTCATCACATTGCATGCTAACTTTTCGTCGCTTTCAGCCTTTCTCATCACATTGCAAGCTAACTTTTCGTCCCTTTCAGCCTTTTCCATCACATTGCATGCTAACTTTTCGTCCCTCTCAGCCTTTTTCATCACATTGCATGCTAACTTTTCGTCCCTTTCAGCCTTTATGATCACATTGCATGCTAACTTTTAGCCCCTTTCAGCCTTTTTCGTCACATTGCATGCGAACTTTTCGTCCCTTTCAACCTTTTTCATCACATTGCATGCAAAATTTTACCCCTTTTCAACCTGTTTCGTCACATTGCATGCTAACTTTTCGTCCCTTTCAGCCTTTTTCATCACATTGGATTCTAACTTTTCCTCCCTTTCATCCTTTTTCATCACATTGCATGCTAACTTTTCGTCCCTTTTCAGCCTTTTTCATCTCATTGCATGCTAACTTTTCGTCCCTTTCAGCCTTTTTCATCACATTGCATGCTAACTTTTAGCCCTTTCAGCCATTTTCGTCACATTGCATGCGAACTTTTCGTCCCTTTCAACCTTTTTCATCACATTGCATGATAACTTTTCGTCCCTTTCAACCTTTTTCGTCATATTGCATGCTAACTTTTTGTCCCTTTCAGCCTTTTTCATCACATTGCATGCTAACATTTCGTCCCTTTCAGTCCTTTTCATCACATTGCATGCTAACTTTCGTCCCCATCAGTCTTTTTCATCCCATTGTATGCTAACTTTTCGTCCCTTTCAGCCTTTTTCATCACATTGCATGCTAACTTTTCGTCCCTTCCAGTCTTTTTCATCACATTGCATGCTAACTTTTCGTCCCCTTCAGTCTTGTTCATCACATTGCATGCTAACTTTTTGTCCCCTTCAGTCTTTTTCATCACTTTATGGTAACTCTTCGTCCCCTTCAGTCTTGTTCATCACATTGCATGCTAACTTTTCGTCCCCTTCAGTCTTTTTCATCACTTTATGATAACTCTTCGTCCCCTTCAGTCTTTTTCATCACATTGCATGCTAACTTTTCGTCCCCTTCAGTCTTTTTCATCACATTACATGCTAACTTTTCGTCCCTTTCAGCCTTTTTCATCACATTGCATGCTAACTTTTCGTCCCTTCCAGTCTTTTTCATCACATTGCATGCTAACTTTTCGTCCCCTTCAGTCTTTTTCATCACATTGCATGCTAACTTTTCGTCCCCTTCAGTCTTTTTCATCACATTGCATGCTAACTTTTCGTCCCCTTCAGTCTTTTTCATCACTTTATGATAACTTTTCGTCCCCTTTAGTCTTTTTCATCACATTGCATGCTAATTTTTCGTCCCCTTCAGTCTTTTTCATTACTTTATAATAACTCTTCGTCCCCTTCAGTCTTGTTCATCACATTGCATGCTAACTTTTCGTCCCCTTCAGTCTTGTTCATCACATTGCATGCTAACTTTTCGTCCCCTTCAGTCTTTTTCATCACTTTATGATAACTCTTCGTCCCCTTCAGTCTTGTTCATCACATTGCATGCTAACTTTTCGTCCCCTTCAGTCTTTTTCATCACTTTATAGTAACTTTTCGTCCCCTTCAGTCTTTTTCATCACATTGCATGCTAACTTTTCGTCCCCTTCAGTCTTTTTCATCACTCTATGGTAACTCTTCGTCCCCTTCAGTCTTGTTCATCACATTGCATGCTAACTTTTCGTCCCCTTCAGTCTTTTTCATCACTTTATGATAACTCTTTGTCCCCTTCAGTCTTTTTCATCACATTGCATGCTAACTTTTCGTCCCCTTCAGTCTTTTTCATCACTTTATGGTAACTCTTCGTCCCCTTCAGTCTTGTTCATCACATTGCATGCTAACTTTTCGTCCCCTTCAGTCTTTTTCATCACTTTATGGCAACTCTTCGTCCCCTTCATTCTTGTTCATCACATTGCATGCTAACTTTTCGTCCCCTTCAGTCTTTTTCGTCACTTTATGATAACTCTTCGTCCCCTTCAGTCTTTTTCATCACATTGCATGCTAAATTTTCGTCCCCTTCAGTCTTTTTCATCACTTTATGATAACTCTTCGTCCCCTTCAGTCTTGTTCATCACATTGCATGCTAACCTTTCCTCCCCTTCAGTCTTTTTCATCACTTTATGATAACTCTTCGTCCCCTTCAGTCTTTTTCATCACATTGTATGCTAACTTTTTGTCCCCTTCAGTCTTTTTCATCACTTTATGGTAACTCTTCGTCCCCTTCAGTCTTGTTCATCACATTGCATGCTAACTTTTCGTCCCTTCAGTCTTTTTCATCACTTTATGATAACTCCTCGTCCCCTTCAGTCTTTTTCATCACTTTATGATAACTCTTCGTCCCCTTCAGTCTTTTTCATCACATTGTATGCTAACTTTTCGTCCCTTTCAGCCTTTTTCATCACATTGCATGCTAACTTTTCGTCCCTTCCAGTCTTTTTCATCACATTGCATGCTAACTTTTCGTCCCCTTCAGTCTTTTTCATCACATTGCATGCTAACTTTTCGTCCCCTTCAGTCTTTTTCATCACATTGCATGATAACTTTTCGTCCCTTTCAGCCTTTTTCATCACATTGCCTGCTAACTTTTCGTCCCTTTCCGCCTTTTTCATGACATTGCATGATAACTTTCCGTCCCTTTCAGCCTTTTTCATCACATTGCATGCTAACTTTTCGTCCCTTTCAGCCTTTTTCATCACATTGCATGCTAACTTTTCGTCCCTTTCAGCCTTTTTCATCACATTGCATGATAACTTTTCGTCCCTTTCAGCCTTTTTCATCACATTGCACGCTAACTTTTCGTCCCTTTCAGCCTTTTTCATCACATTGCATGCTAACTTTTCGTCCCTTTCAGCCTTTTTCATCACATTGCATGCTAACTTTTCGTCCCTTTCAGCCTTTTTCATCACATTGCACGATAACTTTTCGTCCCTTTCATCCTTTTTCATCACATTGCATGCTAACTTTTCGTCCCTTTCATCCTTTTTCATCACATTGCATGCTAACTTTTCGTCCCTCTGCCTTTAAGTTTTGCATTTACATCTGGTTTCGCTTTCTTTTTTAGCCTTTGTTTTCGGTATCCACTCACCTCCCTGAGGGAGAGTTGGCTCACAAGGCCCTTCGTGAATATAAATTCTTCTTACTTTCATACTGTTCTTTGAATAATAATAATAATAATAATAATAATAATAATAATAATAATAATAATAATAATAATAATAATAATAATAATAATAATAATAATAATAATTTTAATTTCATGGATACTCGCATCATCGCACAGAGATCTGCTGATACCTTCCTATCTTGTTTCACTTGAGTGAAGGTAAACTTTACCCTTCGCTGGATATTAATAAATATTTTCTTTAATGCTATTTGCACTTATTTTCGTTGTATATTCTACTGGTTTCCATTTCTCTCTCTCTCTCTCTCTCTCTCTCTCTCTCTCTCTCTCTCTCTCTCTCTCTCTCTCTCTCTCTCTCAAGCACACACACATACATACACACACACATATATATATATATATATATATATATATATATATATATATATATATATATGCGTGTGTAGTGAGAGAGAGAGAGAGAGAGAGAGAGAGAGAGAGAGAGAGAGAGAGAGAGAGAGAGAGAGAGAGAGAAACATGCAAACCAGAATACCACAAAGACAACCTTCCTAAAATCTAAATGTTTGAAATATACAAACATAAACAACCGAATGAAAAATAAAACCTATCCCATAAAGTATTTGATCTCCTCCCTTTCTGGCTACCACTAAAGGCCATTTATCCATTTTTCTCGAGAGGCCTAAATGAAAATGAACGGTTCCCTTAGGGACATTCCACGCCCACCGGGGGTCATTGACCGAGGCCTCCTCGGATGACGGTTTGATAGATAATTTGATGGCTTACGCCAACATAAGTTGCTAATGCGTCTTAGCCTTTTGGTTATTGTTATTATTGTTAATTGTGCTGTTGTTTTTTTTATATTGATAATGGTGATGATAACGGCGATTGTAGTTTTAGAAGATTAGTAACATAACAAGATGGCTTACAGTCAGGGCTATGGTCTAACTCAGAAGATTAACTTTTTATCGTAGAGTTTATATTGCTTCGGTTTTTGTAGAATTGCCTTTAAACATTTTAATATATTGGATTTTAGTTATTAATTTCTTTTCTTATAGTTTATTTATTTCTCTATATCTTTTCCTCGCTGGGCTATTTTTCCCTGTTGGAGCCCTTGGGCTTATAGCATTCTGCTTTTCTAGCTAGGGTTGTAGCTTAGCTAATAATAATAATAATAATAATAATAATAATAATAATAATAATAATAATAATAATAATAAAGACAATACTAATAATAATAATAATAATGAAAAATGTTAAATCAATTCCTAATGTTCGAAACCACGTATAAATACTTAATCAACAAGTGGCCGTTTCTTTAGATTCCTAAATTTAACGGTGTCAGCTCCCATAACGTCTGATTAGCGAGACACGGCTGATGAGAATGAGACTATGAGTTTTAGTCAGCGTTAGAACCCCCTGAGAATGAACCTATAAAGGCTGCTGAGAGTGAGATTAAAATGAGAATTATTATTATTATTAATATTATTATTATTATTATTATTATTATTATTATTATTATTATTATTACCTGTTAAGCTACAACCCTATAGTCTATTTCTTTTAGCAAGTCATATTTGCACCGAATCGCAGCGGTGCCCTTTTAGCTCGGAAAAGTTTCCTGATCGCTGATTGGTTGGACAAGATAATTCTAACCAGTCAGCGACCAGGAAACTTTTCCGAGCTAAAAGGGCACCGCTGCGATTCGGTGCAAATATGACTCTCTAAAAGAAATGGACTATATAGTTGGAAAAGCAGGATGCGATAAGAACAGGGGCCCAACAGGGAAAATAGCCCAGCAAGGAAAAGAAACGAGGAAAAATAAAATATTTCAAGAACAGTAACAACATTAAAATAAATATTTTTATATGTGTGTTTGTATTTCCCATGTTACTGATCTTGAAACATTTTAAGCGTTCGTTACCTCTCTTCTAGATTATTTATTTCCTTTCCTCACCGAGCTATTTTCCATGTTGGAGCTTTGGGGTGGGGGTGGGGGGGTTATAGCATCCCGCTTTTCCAACTATGGTTGTTCTTAGATAATAATAATAATAATAATAATAATAATAATAATAATAATAATAATAATAATAATAATAATGCTACGAATGATTTTAGAATGTGGATTGTGGCCGACGAGAGGGATTCAAGATCACTAAAGTATATAGTGATGAAGTAAATTTTAGTGAGTATTAAACTGGTGGTTGTAACGTTGTTATACAAATTATTATATCAATCATTATTATTATTGTTATTATTACTACTACTACTACTACTACTACTACTACTACTACTACTATTGTTATTATCTGCCAAGCTACAACCCTAGTTAGAAAAGAAGGATGCCATAAGCCCAAGGGCCCTAACAGGGAAAATAGATCAGAGAGAAGAAATAAACTAAAAGAGAAGTTTAAGAACAATATCAACATTTAAAATAATCTTTCACATGTAAACTAATTTATATAAACTAATTAATAAAATTAGTAAGATTAGATTGTGGGAGACAAAATTTCTTTGGAAAATAGTGTAGTTTAAATAGTGAATGATAGAAGGCAAGAACAAAGTCGGTTTATCGGTGGTGAAATTGGATTAGATTTATTTATTAAATGTTACTTTTACAGTGATAGGAGTAAGGTTTAAAAGATTTTATCACGTGAGGTATTCCTGTTGGCTATCATGTGAATGTAATATGTGTACTCACGGTAGAATTGAATTAAAATACGATAAAAAAATATCTAATTTCGGGTTATAAACTTTGATGTTGTGTAATAATTAGACCGAATCTACCTAGAGGTTGTGAAAATAAGTAAGATAATGTTATTGGTAAACGGAGTCACACCAGTTTTACATTAAAAGCAGAACGTAATGTTAGGTCATCAGGTACGAATGAATATAAACGAGGTTAGAGAGAGAGAGAGAGAGAGAGAGAGAGAGAGAGAGAGAGAGAGAGAGAGAGAGAGAGAGAGAGAGAGAGAGAGACGTTACTGAGGAGTGAAAGTAAAGGTTGGGTTTTGGGTGAGAGTGAATCGAAGCTTCAATGGAGGAAGCGTCTCGGCTCCTCCTGCGACCGCTCATTGTGTTAGGGGAACCGTGACAAGTTTCAAATGATGATTTTCCGTTCAGAATCTGCAGCATTGTCTCGTAGAAATTGTCGTTAAGGCTATCTCTTTATTGAGTCACTTGGCGATAATGAATGCAGGAAATACAGTATTCGGTCGAATTAGACTCTCTCCCCCTTCGTAAAACCTGATAGTAGTAGGTAGTAGGTTGGCCAAGGCACTAGCCGCCCGTTGAAATACTACCGCCAGAGAGTTATGGGGTCCTTTGACTGGCCAGACAGTACTACGTTGGATCCTTCTCTTTGGTTACGGTTCTTTCTCTTTGCCTACACATACGCCGAATAGTCTGGCCTATTCTTAACAGATTCTCCTCTGTCCTCACACACCTGACAACACTGAGGTTACTAAACAATTCTTCTTCGCTCAAGGGGTTAACTACTGCACTGTATTTGTTCTGTGGCTACTTTCCTCTTAGTAAGGGTAGAAGAGACTCTTTAGCTATGGTAAGCAGCTCTTCTAGGAGAAGGACACTCCAAAATCAAACCATTGTTCTCTAGTCTTGGGTAGTGCCATAGCCTCTGTACCATGGTCTTCCACTGTCTTGGGTTAGAGTTCTCTTGCTTGAGGGTACAATCAGGCACACTATTCTATTTAATTTCTCTTCCTCTTGTTTTGTTAAAGTTTTCATAGTTTATATAGGAAATATTTATTTTAATGTTACTCTTAAAATATTTTATTTTCCTTCTTTCCTTTCCTTACTGGGCTATTTTCCCTGTTGGGGCCCCTGGGCTTATAGCATTTTGCTTTTCCAGCTAGGGTTGTAGCTTAGCAAATAATAATAATAATAATAATAATAATATATTAGTCCCTAGGTCTAGTCCTACTGTAGATGGTAGGCATTTGACCTCTCTCTCTCTCTCTCTCTCTCTCTCTCTCTCTCTCTCTCTCTCTCTCTCTCTCTCTCTCTAACTACATTCTACAGCAGCCGGATCATAACTGGAATTTCAAGGAAATACGCTTATTCTTTGGCTAATAACTAGACCTGGAATGAAACGTGTGTTTCTCATCAGAGAGAGAGAGAGAGAGAGAGAGAGAGAGAGAGAGAGAGAGAGAGAGAGAGAGAGAGTCTCCCTATCAAAGGGAAGACTAAAAGTATTTTTCTGTAGGGCAACTTAAATACACACGATTCTGACATCAGGTCAGGTTTAAGACAAGAGCTCCCCAGTTCCTTCCTTCCCTCAAGAGCAAACAACTCGAGGACCAACCCTACAATTTTGAGAAACACGCAGCAGACATTCACAAAAAAGAGAACCAAGACAATGGGGGAGAGAACCACTGTCTGTGATTGTAGATTTATATGGGAGAGAAAGGGGAACGGAGTTTCCGAGTATCGTCTCTCTAGATTTCAGAAGACCTAAGATGAGAACCAGTATTTATTCTGTCACACAATTGTATCCATAAAGGAGAATGATTCATAATTCAGTCAGTTCCTTTTTTTATGGTCAATTTCATGCTTTTACCTCCAGCTTCCTATGACCATCGTGGGGTTAAAAATCACTCCGTTTTGGCTCTTTGTCGTGAAATCTCCGAGGTTATGATTATGCTGTCATCATTGTCCTATTTAACGCGACAGTTACCAGGAATTCATGAATAGTAAAATAGACAAAGGAAGAGAGAGAGAGAGAAGAGAGAGAGAGAGAGAGAGAGAGAGAGAGAGAGAGAGAGAGAGAGAGAGAGAGAGAATGGAAAATCCAGGGTCGACTTAACGTCTTTTCTATCCCTTCTCTCATCCACCTTACCTAGTCTCCCATTCCTCCATCTTTCTAATTCTCTCCTTCTCCCCAGTCTCCATTAATTCCTCCCCCTCTTATTCCCTCCTTTATCCCCACCACACAAAATCCCTAAACCCCTCTCCCCCCCCCCCACCCTACTCCGACCCACCACGGTTTCTCGCGTGATGATAATTCCACTTTATGCAATGGACTAGAATATGTCGCAGTATTTCTCTCTCTTTTTTTTTCTTTCTCGCCGAGATGACTTTAGCCACCCAACTTCTTATCTATTCTAAACGGGATGGGCTCTGGCGGGCTAAGGAGATGGAAAACAATAACGCCATGCAAAAGTAACAGGTTTTTAGGCAAGAAACGAAGAATGAATATTGGTATTGGTCGTGTTCAAAGTCTTGAGTAATGATGTCGATGGTGTTGGTGATGAGATTGTTGACACGCAATAGGAACAGTAGTAATGAGATTGTGTTATGTGATGGTGATGTTGAAATTTTATATATATATATATATATATATATATATATATATATATATATATATATATATACATACATACAGTATATGGTTACCTTACTGAGGTGAAAGGGTTTGTGTGAGTGTATACATACAGTATATATATATATATATATATATATATATATATACATATATATATATATATATATATATATATATATATATATATATATATTTATATAAATATATATATATATATATATATATATATATATATATATATATATATATATATATATATATATATAAAATTTGTGTCTGTAAATGTAGTTTGTTGAGTATAGGTAATACTATAAATCAAACATGAGAATTTATCATTCTCTTTTTAAGTCGTGATCGCTCACATTGTATTCCATTAAAGAAGAGGACATTGCTGGCAATATATTAGCAACGACAATGTATTACCGCGCTATTGGTTCCGGTGCTATTTCACCAACGGTCATTATTCAGTAATGACAGAGGCCTCTTAATAATCTACGCGGGCAAGAAAATTACTTTGATAAAATGATCGAAATGACCGGAATAAAGGGGATACCTTCGTTAAATCTCTCTCTCTCTCTCTCTCTCTCTCTCTCTCTCTCTCTCTCTCTCTCTGTCTGCTTGTGCGTACGACACACTTTGTCTTTGTGTGTACTTTAATTTAGATAATAGGTCTCGCCGTGGTGATTTTATAGGACTAAGGTTGATTGGTAAACCAAAGTAGTACTATAGCTCTCCGTAGTAAATATTAAAGTTGCGGTTGATACAGGAAATGTTATATGAGAGAGAGAGAGAGAGAGAGAGAGAGAGAGAGAGAGAGAGAGAATACCGTAGACTAAAATATACCCTGCATTGTTATGTCTCGCAGATCGGTGCAACTGTACTGTAATTGTTAGTTATTCTTTTAGTTTCATGACAAATCCGCCATTGTTCATGAGAGAGTTTTCTCTTGATGATGAATTGTCACCATCATCGAACGTGTCACTGTCTTCACCGTTTAGACTTTAGATTATAGCTTAGGCTATATAGCCTTTCTATCTCGAAAGTGTGTTGCCTAGCTATTCTCATTTTCTCTATGTTAAAACCATATTTATTCAGAATTATTTCATTCTGTACATTGCAAAGGGAAAGTCATGTTTCTAAAATTATATATATATATATATATATATATATATATATATATATATATATATATATATATATATATATATATATATATATATATATATATAGACACTTTAGTGACTCATGGGAGTGATTGCCAATTTTTATAGAAAATTTGAATAGAGTAAGTAAAAATGTAGGACTTAAAATTAATATTAGTAAAACTAGATAATGTTCAATGAAAATGCAGACAATAGATAATGGCAACGGGCAAACCTTTAGAGATTGTACAGACAGTAAGTGTTTTCCCACGAAATGAAAAGAAGGTTAAGCATGGTATAGAGAGTAACTAGTAAACAAAAGTAGATTTTAACAAGTGAAATGCCACTGTAATTATTCAGCGGCCACTTCACACATGACACGGGTAGAAGAGACTTTAGCCATAGTAAGCAGCTCTTTTAGGAGCAGGGTACTCCAAAATCAAACCATTGTTCTCTAGTCTTGGTTAGTGCCAAAGCCCTTGTACCCTGGACTTCCACTATCTTCGGTTAGAGTCCTATTGCTTTAGGGTACACTCATACGCACAGTTTTGTTTCCTTATTGCCTTTCTTCGCTGAGTTATTTTCACTGTTGGAGCCCTTGGGCTTCTAACACCCTGTCTTTTCTAATTAGGGTTGTAGCTTCGCTTGTAATAATAATGATAATAATAATAATAATAATATATATATATATATATATATATATATATATATATATATATATATATATATATATATATATATATATATATATAGAGAGAGAGAGAGAGAGAGAGAGAGAGAGAGAGAGAGAGAGAGAGAGAGAGGTGCCTAGTATTCTGAAAGACTTTCAACAAGTAGATCATGACACATCCGCCAAATGTTCTGATACTTTTTGCGACTTTTATAGCCTGTCTGTCTCCTTTTGCGTTCCACTGCTGGTGTGGCGTTTTCCTTTCGTAAATTCTCTTGTCTGCGTTTTCAGTGGAGCTTCCAGAAACGAAAAAAAAAAAGTTATTTAGTTTTCCACTTATTTTTCGTAAGTTTATTCCATTGAAGTGTTCATGAAATCCTTATTAATTTTAGCGATGATTTTGAAGGGTAGGGACAGAACTGGACACATACACAAACACACACACACACACACACACACACACACACACACACACACACACACACACACACACACACACAACATATATATATATATATATATATATATATATATATATATATATATATATATATATATATATATATATATACTGTGTATATGTGTATATATATAATATATATCTGAAAAAAATGTCTTATTACAACATACCTTCACCTAATACTGTATGTGACAATGAACCCGATATTACAAGACAGGAAAAGAATCATGGAAATGTGAACATTACGATCCTATCGCTTCTTTAATTCGTATCAAGCCTCTCTCTCTCTCTCTCTCTCTCTCTCTCTCTCTCTCTCTCTCTCTCTCTCGACGTGTCACTGTTGTTGCTATTAAATTTGATCTCCAATAACTACTTGTTCTTTTATGTAGTGAGTCACTAATCTTTATTATTGTTACATTGGATTGTCGTTATATGACACCGTTACTGATAGCCAACATATCCCCCTAGCATCTAATTAAAAAAAAGCTTCTTAGCTGTTTACTTACGGATCAGAGAGAGAGAGAGAGAGAGAGAGAGAGAGAGAGAGAGAGAGAGAGAGAGAGAGAGAGAGAGAGAGAGAGAGAGAGAGAGAGTTAACACTTGTAGTGCATCTATAGGTACCCTTCACCGGCGTTCTTGCAAACTTACACACACACACACACACACATATATATATATCTATATATATATATATATATATATATATATATATATATATATATATATATACATACACTAAAGCCTTAGAACATAAGCTAGTTACAACCCAAAGAGCTGTGGAAAGAATAATGATAAGAATAACACTAAGAGACAGAATAAGAGCATCATGGATACGAGAACAAAAGTAGAGGATATTCTACAACATGTAAGAAAAAGAAACAGACATGGTCAGGACATATATTGAGAATAACAGACAATATATGGACATTAAGAATAACAGAATGGGTCACTACAGATTGTAAAAGAAACAGGGGAAGGAAGAGAAGACGATGGATGGACTAACTAAGAAAGTTTGCGGGCGTGGACTGGCGCACAAAGACCATAAGGACATGTCTGAGTACTATTTTGTGCAGTGTACTAGTAACGGCTGGTGAATATATATATATATATATATATATATATATATATATATATATATATATATATATATATATATATATATATATATATATATATATATCTACTGTATAATATAAAAATTCATTTCTTTCTTCCAGATAAGAGTGCTTAAATATGTTGTAAACAAAAACTTATACTGTACCATACCCGCCAAATATGAATAAAAAAAAAAAAAAAAACGACGGTTTTAGTTAGAACACAAATTCAATAGATAAGCGAATTATATAAGAAAACGAATGAATTTCTGAGGAATTTTTTTGAAAAGTAGATATCAAGAGAAAAATTTTTTGGACATATCACAAACAGTAATTCTGTCAACTAACTCAAGATAAAGGAAACGTTGTACGATGAGCAATCCATCAAGTAGGAGATGTAATATTATGGCAATAAACCACATGATTTATTACTGAGCCCAGTTAAGACATGATCCCTTGTTATACAAGTTAGCCGAGTTGTGTTAGCACCTAGCGGAATCTGGTAATCCTGAGCTACGTTAGCACCAGACGTTATCTACTAATTCAGTCGAAGGACCTTTCACCTGTTCGTAGTTCTAACTTTATCATAGGCTGAATTGCCATATATCGCTAGATTCAATATATATATATATATATATATATATATATATATATATATATATATATATATATATATATGTGTGTGTGTGTGTGTGTGTGTGTGTGTGTGTGTATGTATGTATGTATGTATTTTCTTGATTGCATCATACTACCACCTTTTCATAGGCAAAGGAAAACCATATATATATATATATATATATATATATATATATATATATATATATATATATATATATATATTGTGTGTATATTGTGTGTGTGTTTGTGTGTTTTTATTTCTTTGATCGCATCATAGTACCACCTTTCCATAAGCAAAGAGAAAGCACAGAGTGATTTACAAAGAAAATCCGCAAGAGGGTACTCCTTGCAAACCGTTGTTGTTGTTGTTGTTATTATTATTTTTTGAAACATGAGAACCAACAATAAACATCCTAAAACAGCAAGCGTAACAACGTTTTCACATCAGGAACATGATTACTCTGTAATGAAAATTCCATGTTTTAAATCTTAAGTTTTCCTTTGATGCGTAGGCCTATTTCGTTATCAGTAAGGCTAGTCTCATGGAGCATTAAATTATGGTTACGATTCATATAATCTGAATCTTGAAATTACAGAAATTAGTAAATTCCGCCAACTGCTACGATTTCATCGGATTAATTTTCATGCTTAACGGATATACTCTGCTTGCTGTTTTTGTTAGCATTCAATTATTCTACCTTGTATTTTGAGGGAATGTTCAGTTTGTTGATTGTAAGATTTTATACATTTTGGGAAAACTTGCTTTCCATTATATATATATATATATATATATATATATATATATATATATATATATATATATATATATATATATATATATATATGTGTGTGATATATATGTGTGTGTACATTAACCTACAATAAATTAATCCAAATTGGAATGCTCGATAAAAATTATACAAATTCACATTGGTCTAATACTGGCACTAGATTTAAAAAAAAACACATTATCTCTCCATGAGAGAGAGAGAGAGAGAGAGAGAGAGAGAGAGAGAGAGAGAGAGAGAGAGAGAGAGAGATATTCCAGTAGTGATTCCTAACATAGCTCAACGTATTTTACTGTTTCTTGGATAACCCAACTTCAAGTGTCTTAGTAATTAGATTATCGGGGGAAGCACGTCAAGTTGCCACTAAAACAAAGAGTTCCATTTTCGTGTAACGCCTTTAATAAGTCAATCTTCTTTCGTCGTATTATTGTAAATTCGAAAGAAACAATTGCTGTGGAGAAGCGTATTTGGTAACTATTAATTAGGCCAATTCCCTCTAATAACGGAGATCGTGTTGTTTTATGCATGAATTTTCGTAATTGTTTTAATCGACGTAGAATTACTTAAATATATCACATGATGAACTTGAGAAATTATTTTTTTTTAACTTGTTAATTGAATAATGAAAATGAATATAGTTCTTCAACACTTATTATCCGTATTGAAAATGCGAGTGTAGTAGGCTGTTATTGGTGTGAAACTCTACGGTAAATAAAAGTATAGTTACGTTCGCTTCGTCTTCAAAGTTTCTCCTTGAAAATAACGCAAGTATTATTGCAGTATTGATGATAACAAACTTTAACTTTGAGTAGAATAGGGCTAAATGGTAATTCTTAAAGTGATCCTTATAACCTACAGTAGTCGATTTTATAGGAAGATTTATAGTTTAACCGCTTAAAATCGGATATAATTTACAGCGTCTTTGAAATAACTTTCTTGGTCTCAAACATCAAGTTCTCTTTGTCTTTTAATGTATGTCTGACGTAGCTGAGGTTAATATGACCTTACGTAATGCTGGGAAAAGGTAGGTTATGTGAAATTCACTTTCACCTGATATAGAGAAACGGATTATCTCGCAAATAGTTATTAATTTTTATACTTTTATTACTTTTAGTGTCTTGTGGATTTATATGAACGGCGTTATTCGAATAGCCATTCACGAGAATTCGATAAACAAAACCTCATAGTATCATACAGTCATTGCTCATTCAAGTAAAGTGACAGGGAAAGGGGGGGGGGGGTTGTATGATGGGTGAAAGTATAATCAGTAACTTGAGCGTTGCTTTGAAACGGTTCGAAACCTTTCAAATTAAGTAAGGCTTGTTGTATTAATCTAAACTAATCTGCAGAAATTCGATAAACACCATCTGATTATTATTGCAAAGATATGATATACTGAATTGCCTATACAAGTACGGTAGAATGATATGGGAGGGGGCAGGGAGGCGAATGGTTCGACGGGTGCGGCGGGTGAAAGTATAAATTAGTAACTTGAGCAATTCTCCATAACGATTCAGAACCTCTGAAGTGACGTGAGGTTTGGTCTACCGAGTGAGGATCTAAGCGAATCCGATCGCTTTCTGGCGCGGGAATCCGATGCGCTTCTGTCATCTATAGCGGCATCGAGGCTCGTTTTCTATCGTCTATAGCTGGCGAGGGCGACCGAGGTGCATTTGGCCTGAGGTTTCGGGAGTTGCTCGACAAAAGATGGCGTCGACGGACAAGCATTCGCGTCGCTACGACTCGCGCGAACCTAGAGACAGTTTTTACGGGTCTGACGGTGGAAAATATGGCAAAGAGTCGAAATACGATGACCCCCCTCACTCGCGGCTGTTTATTGTGTGTGGTAAATCCATTACAGAGGATGATTTCCGCGAATCGTTTTCCAAATACGGTACTATCGAGGAAATTTGGGTTGTCAAGGACAGAACATCCGAGGAACCCAAAGGTGAGATTATTATTATGCTTTTATGTATTATGGAGTTGTGACTGGGGATGTTAAAAAGTTAATTTGTGGACTGGCGCGGCAATGATATGTTTATTCGTAAAAAAGAGAAAGTTACACGAGTTTTGTGTGAAACGCAAGTTGCGTTCGCTGCTCGCAGTAAACATGGTTACCTTTTCACCTGTGTTAAAAACATTAAATAATCTATTAAGGATGTAATTACATGACGCATTTTGATAACGAAAGTATTACATTTCTATTATTTGTATCGTATACGATACATGTAATAGTTAATAAAGTTTTCAATTGGTTACCTGTGCCGAAAACATGAATTTTTATTAAGTGTTCTATTTTATTATAAATATTAGATTAAAGATATTTATTTGTTTTTGTTATCTTTGAATTATTCTTTATAACATTTCTGTTATATGTAATGTATTCGATACATGGAATACTTTATATAAAGTCTTCAATTGGTTACCCGCGCAGAAGACATGAATTTTTTAAGTGTTCTAGTGTATTGTAAAAATTAGATGAAATATATATATTTGTATTTGTTATCATTGAATTATTCTACCTCGTGTATTGAGGAGTGTTCAGTTTGTTGATCGTAAGATTTCCTACATTTTAGGAAAACACTCGATATAAACTAGCGGTGTTTTCTTTCCATCAAATTAAAGTAATTAATAGTTCTTGAATGATTGTTTTGATGCCACTCTCTTTAAGAAGAGAGAATAATTTTGAATTGCAAGATGGTATTTTAGTTACAATTTTTAAAGTAAAGAACGCCGTTAAAAATTTCGTATTTTGCTTTGTTTACAAACATTCAGCCCGAATGATAAGCACATATGTGTTGTCCAGCTTATTTATTTGATTATTTTCGTTGGTTTTATAGATTTAATCCTTTCAATGAACATAATTCAAGGTTAAATAGTGTTGCCGTTAACTGTCTTATCAGTATGGTTAATTATCGTAGAGGTTGCGTACTAGGAAGCTAGTAAGCGATATACTGTGCTTCAGCTGAATCATTTAAATGTCCTTTGGTACTGTGCGGTCAATTTACGTATTATGAATACCAATAAATTGTACTTACACTCCTAGAGGCTGATCATGCTTATCGGCTAATGAAGTTTTGCAACCAGTATGCGGTTAGAACTGCCTAGATTTTTCTAGATGATTGGTTAGAAGTCACCCATACAGGTATTAAAATATGCATTTTGGTGCCTATAGTACTTTTATTATTAAATAGATTTTATTTTCATAAGGAAAATTTCATATAAGTCGAAGCTACCTTTAATTTGTGTTTGGAAGGTGTTGGGTTAGGCAACATAGGCTACCGGTAAAGCAAGTTTAGAGGATGATGTGTGTATAATAATTTCATTATGACTATATTTCTTACCAAATATCCTATATATTTGCAATTTGGAACTGATGTAAGCGAAGTAGTACAGGTTATTTTAAAGAATGGAACGTAGGACAACCCTGTATTGGTCTTTGATGGCATGATCCTAGTGTAAATGTACAGAATAGCTAACCCATGTTGTTTCTACACAGCTTAACCTAGCACCATAACTGTTATATTGACATATGTGCCATAAAAGATTTATCGTTATGTCAGTCGTGTAGTTTGAAGTTGCCCCTTAAATAGCTATACGTTTCACGCACTTTGATACCCCACTTACAAATGGTGAGACTACAGGTGGATGAATTTCTGTGCCTGTTTAAAAAGGTATTCCAGTATTGGATTATCACTAAATTTTGTTTATAATTTTATGAAATCAATTTGTAGAAAGTGCCATTGATAAGTGCTGAATAGTCCACATTTAATAAATTCAAATACTATGGTTGAAATTCCTTTAGTTTTGCGTATGAAAAACATCAATATTACTTTTATGTTATATGCTATGCTTCTATGCAACACTTCCACTGTGTACTATTGATAATTCCCTCCGATAACTATAGATTTGCTGTTATGGCATAAAATTACCTCCGGTATTTCTTGTAGGTGTTTAAACTGAGAAAGGTTTGGTTTTGTAAAAGCTTTCTCACTGCTTTGATGAACATCAATGTTTTAAGAGTATATTACCTATGATAAACATGGCCCAACGCTTGAAAGCCTACTTCTTTACCCTTCCTAAAAGTAAAAAAAAAAAAAAAATATCAACATTGGTCATCGGGCTACATAGCTTAAATGGATCTTTTTTTAATCAGGATTTGGCAAAATCACTACTTATGTTCATATGTTCAGTGTTTCGTTCCAGCTTTCATTATGCACTTTAAAGCCAATGGATAGAACCTTATTAGGTAATATTTAGGTTGATAAGAGTAGAGCCCTGAATTTATGGAGTGAAATAGAACAAAATTTAGGTAACCAAGAAAAAATTCTCTTAAAATAGTATGGTAAACTTTATTTAGCAATGCAATAATAATGTATTTGTATCTCCATATATTTGATGTCATACCTTGATAGGGTTAGTTCAAGTTATACAGTATCCAAGTAATTTTCATTGACACGTTGCTTGTACATATTGTTTATTCAGTCAAAAATGTTAAGTGCAGTTTTAAACTTGAGATTTGTAATGTTAGCCACTTTTGTGTTGACTTCACCAGGTGGTAAAGTGAAAACTACAGCACGTGTTTTAGTATTCTATTCAAGTCAAACAAGTCAAAGTTATACTGTATTTTTGTGTTTTCTTGAAAGTATATGAGTAGGTCCCATTTTATATGTACAAACTGGAAGGGGGTGTTTGGTTATTTAACCCTTTTACCCCCAAAGGTCGTACTGGTACGTTTCACAAAACTCATCCCTTTACCCTCATGGACGTACCGGTACGTCCTTGCAAAAAACTGTTATTTAAATTTTTGTTGCATATTTTTGATAATTTTTTGAGAAACTTCAGGCATTTTCCAAGAGAATGAGACCAACCTGACCTCTCTATGACAAAAATTAAGCCTGTTGGAGCAATTTAAAAAAAATTATACTGCAAAATGTGCTTGAAAAAAAATAACCCCTGGGGGTTAAGGGTTGGAAATTTCCAAATAGCCTGGGGGTAAAAGGGTTAATATGTCATTGTATACATAACAAAAGAGGCTTGGTTATAAGTGGTTGAGGTAAGGATTTGAGTTTATTATTCCATTATTAGATACTGTGATTTTACATTCCTGATTAAGGTAGGTGATTTATTTATTCTTTTGGCAATTGGTTAACATTGACAAACTGTATGTCTGCTCTTGTTCAAGATTTTGAAAACAAATTACAATAGATTCTACTATCATGAAAACACGCAAGTTGAAAATTAATGTGCTTACTTGTGGAGTTGAGTGCATATAAATTTGGAGCTTCTTTACTTGATTTAAACCATGTGAAATCGTGGGTCTTTGCAGTATGAGGTAACCCGATAATGTTGGGAAGGGTCAGTTCTGTTTGGTATTATCAATGTTGAAGTATTCAGATTGTGATGAAACTGTAGCTTCTTGTGATGCTTCTCTCATGTGCAGTTGTAAACTTTAGCTGGTGTTATTATGCAGCCACTTTGTGTTCCTTGGGATAATTTTTTGTATTTAATATGAATAGATTTTATATTGATTTTGATGTATATTCTAGGGGTTGTATAAATGATTACCTTTGTCTTCTTTTTCTTATACAGTATAGTCTTGTGCTCTATAGCCCCATGTCCCTATTTTATTTCCTTTGATTGTAGTGTCATTTGCCAATTTAAATGTGCTATACCAATCATATCACAGTTGCAGTATGCTGCCTGGGAGTCATATCTTATTCCTATCCAGATCAATGTATGTTTTTTTTTTTGTGCCTTGTATCTGTTAACACCATGCTCTCCTTGTGGTATCTCACCATCCCTGGCCCCTCCCTCCTCCACCCATGCCATGGCCTAAGAATAGCAATTGATACATATACAGTAGATATCCTTTTGTCCTTGCCATGACTTGTTTCATCTGTTGTTAGGTGTTACACATGCATTGCAATTATGCTCCTACAGAGATAGAATATTTTTGTATAAGGAGCTGACGTGACTGAATATTTCAAGAATCCTTTGCATAAAAATATTAGAACTGTTTTATTTTGAAGCTTGTTTACAATTTTTTTTTTTTTTTTTGTTACCTCATGATTCCTTTTTCTTTCATAGCCATTCGATTTTTTTTTTCTTTTCCATACTATTGATAGCTAATATTGTCAAGCAGTTTAATTAGTGTTGGAGTATATTTTTGTAAAAACATTGCAAAATATTTTTTTATTTTTTCAAGAAAATTATCAGAATGAGATTCTGAATACATCAATCAGTTTTGTATTCAAGCAGACATTGCTATTATTCTTGCTTTTTGGGATAATTGATGGCATATGATTGTTGGTAGTAAATGTGTTGAACAATTTTCCAGAAATTTGTTTGTTGCACAACCAAATACTACAGTTGACCCGTTGAGTGCCACCAGACCTTTTTTATGTCTAGATGTTTCTAATCCTATGAGCACTATTGTGTGTGTGTGTGTGTGGGTGTATATATATATATATATATATATATATATATATATATATATATATATATATACAGTATATCAATCAGAAAGTCTGGAAGCAAAAATTTAAATCTTTTATATTACCAGATAAGTTTCTGTAGATTTGGGTAAAATCTGGCATGGGATTTTTAGTTAATTATTATATGGGATTACAGTACATTATTGAAATCTTTAATCAGGAAGATGCCCAAAAACTGTATTGTCATATAAGCTATTGCAATAAATGCCTTTAAATATGTAAATAACTTAACTAGATTATATTTAGAATATTGGATTTTAGACTTTTTCATAAATTTTATCCTGTAGTTTTAATCATCACTACCATGACATTCATCTATATCAGACAATGAAGAAATACTGTACAGTACTTAATTTTACTTAATTGTAGGTTAAAGTTGGTTGCACATGTAATAGGAAATTTACTGCAGTATGATTCAAGTTTCAGAGTACTTAACACAAGTAGTTGCGGCCCTCTCATGGTACTGTATATGTCATGAGGATTTAATCTGTTTTGTAGGATGTATTTCTCAGAGCATTACCTAAATGTGGGCTCCTGTATAATTCACAGCAGTTATGTATAATGTGATATCTTAATATTATGAGAATTTAACCCTTTTACCCCCAAAGGACGTACTGGTACGTTTCACAAAACTCATCCCTTTACCCCCATGGACGTATCGGTACGTCCTTGCTAAAAAATGCTATACCTTTTTTTTTTCATATTTTTCATAATTTTTTTGAGAATATTCAGGCATTTTCCAAGAGAATGAGACCAACCTCACCTCTCTATGACAAAAATTAAGGCTGTTAGAGCAATTTTAAAAGAATATACTGCAAAATGTGCTGGGGAAAAAATAACCCCTTGGGGGTTAAGGGTTGGAAATTTCCAAAGAGCCTGGGGGTAAAAGGGTTAAAGGTGTCATGATGTTTATGCATTTCTCTGTATCTATGCGACTGTATCATTCAAACCAGTAGGTATGGTCTTACAGTATTTTACAGTTCACGTAGTAGTAAATGCTGTAGTGAATTTAATCAGACAAATAGTAATTTTATTTAGTTGCAGTCTTGTCTAGTGTGTTTATGCTGTTACTAATGATTAAAGAAAAATATTTCCAAGATGGTTCAGTATGTTATAAAGAGAGAAAAGCATTTTGGTATTACAATGGAGATGTGTTCTTTTGATGTACTGTATTGTAACTTGTTTTAATTTAACTTTGAACACATCTAAATACTGTACTCAGTGTAAGCACTTAAGTCATTCGCCAATGCTAATGCAGTAGATAAAGTCATACTCCAGGACATAAAAACATGTTTTATGATATTTAAGCATAACTGATTAAAAGAAACATGCACAACATATACAGGCAGAATGGCAAGTCGAGACTAGCCGAAAATGATGATAAAATTGTATCCATGAAATGCAAGTCAAAGCTCTTGTAACCCAAGCACTAGACTGAACAATAGAGTACTTGTTTAGGAAAAATACAGGAATGACATTAATTTGGAAACTTGTATAGCTAAAGTTTGCAATTGGTGAATTTTTAAGCAATGATGCTTTTGGTGTAAAATGTTCTTGTAGTAAGGCAGTTGTGATTAGGTGATACAAGCTTATTTAAAACCCATAGAAATGCTGTAGTCTTCTTTTATTGGTTTGCGCATTTGTGTTTAGTAGTTTCTACTTTTTAACCTCTGAGTAAATGTCAATGGTAATTTGTTCTTACCATGACAAAATTTCAAAATTTTAATTGTTGCTACTAAAGTATTGATTGATACAGTACTTTGTGCTAAGTTTTGAATGCATCAGGGAAGTACATATTTCATTGCTTCAAGTAACAATGGTGTATTTATGTTTCAGGTGTTACATACATAAAGTTCTCCAAAACTTCAGAGGCAGCTCTAGCAATGGAAGAAATGAATGGCAGATGCATTGGTGGTCATCCCAGACCATTGAAAGTTCTTATTGCACACAGGTAATGTCTTTTTATTTTGTTTGGAATTAGAGAATAAGTCTAGCCATAGATTGAGTTGAATTATTAAATGTGATATTCTGTATGTTTCTTCAGGTTGCATCTTAAAATTTATACCTACTTCACTGTGCTTTTAACTTGATTATGCTTTTGAAATATATATATATTTTTTTTCTTTTAACAAAACTGATATATTTGGTCCAGTATGGCCAGAAAATGTTTCATTCCCAACAAATATGTAAGCGAAGCATTAGAGGTTATATTGTAAGACCCTCACTATTAGATTGTATTAATTTATCTATGCGTAAAGAGAAGCAAAAAGTCTATTTTTGACCATTTCTCCTTTCTTCCAGTCGAGATCAGGGATCAAGAAGAGATATGAACGAGGAGGAGAGGTTACTGCGCCTCTTTGTTGTTGTGCCAAAGACACAAAGTGAATCTGACCTTAGAGAACATTTTGCACAGTTTGGAGATATTGATTACGTTTCAATAGTCCGTGATCGAAGTACAAGAGATAGCAAAGGGTTTGGATATGTAAAATACCACAGGTAATGTATCTCTTGAAGTATTAATGCTACTGTGTTCAATGTGCTATTATTTAGTAATACATTGTACTGTAAATATTAGAATGAAGTGATATCGATGCTTTTTCTATATAGAAAATATTCTAAACATTGAAATAAGCTACATAAGTTTTTTCTATAGCATTGCCTTCATTGCAGAATGTCTCACGCGGCCAAGGCTTTCGAAGGCTGTGACAGAACCTACAAGCCAGTGTTTGCTGACCCTAAGCCACAGAAACCCGAAGGCATAAAGTTTGAGGGAGGTGGCCGTGATATTAGGAGTGAGATCAGAGACATAAGAGGTATTGATGGAGGATACAGCGGCTACACTCCCGGACCTGTAGGACCACATCACTCGCCTTTTGATGCGATATCTTACAGTGAGTGTCCCCCTATACTCATAGCTCTTTATTTGTCTTCTAATACTTTTCTAGAGGCAGTATACTGTATTATATAGCCACTTACACTCATGATAGTATTCCAGTCTGCTAATATTAACCTTAAGTTGTAGCTAAACTGGGTGTCATTTTTATCTTGTTAATGCTCATGAACAACTTTATTTCATATAGTTTTCTTTTTTGTTTCTTTAGCATTGATTTTCTTTTTTATTGATCATAGTCTTCTTTTCATAATTTCTGTGTATACAGCATTGTGGCTAGGTGGTTGTATTTGTAGTTGAAATATTTTTACATAGCTTTTGATTGGGAAATTCACTTCGTTGATATTTTTTTATTTACCATTTGAAGGTGTCTGTTGATATTGTTTTATAATAATTATTGATAGATTTGGTAGATTAAGTGATAGTTTGTAATTGGTTTCTTCTTTTTTTGTGTGTGTGGTTTGCCAATTCTAAGGGTCATAGGTTAAGAGCTTAATGCTGGTATAATCAGTGATCTAATGCTAGTTTGTTTCTTTTACGATCCTGAAGTGTTCAGTTAGTTTTTTAACATCCTAAAGTAATATCTTAAGAGTTGAGTGAATAGATGGAAAAAACCTGAAGTTTAGATTAAATATGAAAATTACAATTTCAAATCAACACCTGTATGCGAGAGTAGAAATTCAAGTGGTTAGAGGCTATCAGGTACTGTAGCCTCTTATTATCAGGATTAGATATTTGTCTTGTTTCAGAATTAGTTATTCCTTTTCAAGATACATAATTTTTTTAATTAATAGTTGAAAATTCAGGTTTGCCTTCACACTTTGGGATCAAGCTGTGAAGTTACAGGAATTTGTTCTGAATTGTTCCTTGTGCAACGTTTCATAGGTTGGTGAACAAGTATGTTTTAAATTGTTTGTGATCTTGTATTTCAGATTCTTTACTTTTAGCTTCTGTAGGTTCTTGTCTTCACTCCCTAAGTATTGATGCCAGTTGTTTTTAGCCAGTTGCTTCATTGGTTTTCAGAATAAGATCTGTTGATTTTGAATGTTTACAGAGTTGCACTGGTGTACAGGTCAAGATATAGTGTCCCTATCTGATGTTCACTGTGTAAGGTTCTTCCATCAAAATTTGTATAACATTGAGATGTGTAATTCCCTTGAATAGGTTAGAAGTAGAGTAATTTAGTTCAGGCTTCTTGAGGTAGAGGTTTTTCTATTCCAATGAATGATAAGATTTTTTGTTTATGTCCTCGCTGTGTATAGGTAATGTCCTTGAAAAGAAATTCAATATGCCTAGTAACAGAATGTAAGTGTGTTGTTAAGGTTTCTTATTTTAATTGCTTATGATACAGTAACTTTATCAAACCTTTCAATGATTGAAGTGTGCGCTTTTGCTCTTTTACAACCTCAAATCATCATCCTTGTTTAGTCAGTGTTGCATGTAACAGAACAGGTCTGTACCATCCTAAAGGTATCCCAGCCTTCTTTTTATATACTGTACTTTGAATTAGCGGCAGAAGAAAGGAAAAGTTTGACATCCATGTTGAGAGGTCGTAGAATTTCCTTCCCAAGAGTTTTTAAAAGTGTTGGGAAGTTGTCATGGTTTTGAAGTTGATCGGAACAAGAAAAGGATTGTTTTGTCAGCTTGTATAGTTTATATTTTGAGTGGACCTAGCCTAATATTGACTAAAGTCATTTTTAGGAATAGTTTCGAGGACTGGAGACGTGTTTCTATATTTATTTTTTCTGTTTAGTTTGAATAGTAATGTATCGCAGTTACTTCTAATTCTGTACCTTTTGTATTTAGTGTCTTGATTTTCAATGCTTTTTTTTTTATCATTCCATTTTGTATGACACCTATTGTAGGTAAATTGTGTGTGTGCAATTAATACTTTTCTTAGACATATCAGTATTTTCTTATGCAGTGGCAGTATTTTTCACTTGCGGAATAGAATTGACAAGAGAAATGGACAGGATAAAAGACATTGACAACTTTTTGAAGCAAGATGCTCATTATTTCTTAAACCTCTTTAATTTTTCTTAATCTGATTATTATTTAGTAATAACATTTTGATTTATTTAAAAACTTGTGTACCTTTTAGATTATTTTCTTATTCGTATTCAAGGTTAGACTGTATTTTCATTCTCAGGATTGAACACTTCGTAGGTTTAGAAAAAGTAGTACAATCGATTGGTTCGTTG
Organism: Palaemon carinicauda; assembly: GCF_036898095.1. Lineage (NCBI taxonomy): Eukaryota > Metazoa > Arthropoda > Malacostraca > Decapoda > Palaemonidae > Palaemon > Palaemon carinicauda. Next base: position 19,532,781 of record NC_090737.1, read on the forward strand.
ATATTCATTCCGACTTGTATCTGCAAGTTAGTAATGAAACAAAGGCTTTAGATTTTCTTGCTTCTATATTGGAATTTTTAAAAACTATTTACAATTTAAAACTTAATTTTATGTGTCCTTTTCTTTTTTACCTTTTGATAAGTTACCGCTTTTGTCTTTTATTTTGGCACCTTTTTACCTATGTAATAAAGTCCCCATCAGTTAGCTTATTGGCAGTTGTAGCTAAAGAGTTGTCTTTTGTTATGTAAAAACTAGTTTTTACTCCTTAAGAGTGCTCCAGGGTGCCAGCCTTATTCTTGTATTCTGGAGACAATTTTTAAATGTAAATTTTCTTGTGAAATGTTCTCCAGTTATGTATATTTAGAAGTTTTGATTAATGCATTTATGATATTTTCAAAATGACTGGGTAACCTTTTAGAAAGAGCCTTGTGTCATCTGATAATGCATCAGTGTTGCACTTTAATATTTTTCATTGTATTTGTGCTTTGGTTTGATTTCTTAAAGTAAAATAAGAAAAAGATCTTATGAATAAGAACTGTGCACCCTAGGGTATTTCTATAAGGAACCCAGACATCTAACCTGTTTGGCCCATCATGTTGACGTATGACAAACTCATTGCGGACACAATCCGACCCCCCTACAGTGGACACAAGTGGGCTAAATCCCGAGGGGGTGACGCGGCTGACTGTTATCGCTTCGCCACTCCTCAACCAGGACCAGCTCTGGAAGTTGTTTGACCTAATCCCCGGTCTTGATTACTGCGACCTCAGGAAAGACCGCAAGGCTGGACAGGTATACTATTGGCCACAGCACCTTGACAGGAATATACAGTACTGTAAAGGCATTATTATTATTTCTTTATTTTTCCTTTAAGTTTGGTAGTCCTAATGGTTATGGTAAAGTACAGTAGCTTAAATCAGCTGTTGAACACAATAATGTACATGAGACTTGACATTAAAACACCACAAACAATATTGTATGGGACAAAGGACATGTGTACAGGTGTCATGGAAGTGTGTATGAGGATTGTGAATTGGTAGTGACTTGCATGTTGTAGCTTTTAAAAGTAAAGTCACCGCTAAGCATTCAAACTTGTGCTATGACGACGTTACATTGTTGGGCTACCTATGCTTATTAGGATTAAATTAGTGACATTCTGTTTTATAGTAATGGTTGTGCATTGTAAGATTCTAGCAGTTTTAATTTGGTTATTCTTTGATTTCAATTTGAACTTAATATCATTCTACTATGAAGATTTAGATACTTTCCTATATTAAAGATATAAATTAGTGGTAATGTACTTGAATTTTTTTCCTTCAATATTACATCACACAAATTTTTATTATAATGTTAGGAAATTTATTTTGATATATTGGAAAACCCCAGCTGGAATCAATGAGTAAGTGGCTTCTTAGATTTTTGGTTGTAAATTTGGTGTGAAAGTTTTGATTGCAATGTACACACACAGAAATTTACCTGTCCTTGTCCTGTTCCCCTCATTCATAGAGCCTTTAGAGTAATGGTAATTAATCTGTTCCAGTTTTATAGATATTATCTAAGAATTCAGTTTCTATTGGCATACTGTATCCTGTAGTTATCTTTAAATGTGCTAATGATTATACAGTTAGGATAAAGATGCAGGTAAATTGGTTTTAAAGTTTGTAGTTGGCACATTGTAGCAAATATCACAGCACAGGACACCTGATTGCATGCTGGGGAAGTGTATGTTTTAATGCCATAGAAGAAACTAAATTTAACTGATAAGAAAGACTTAATGCTTTGGTTGTGAAGAAATATACCAGACTTAACTGACCTTTTTGACAGCATCTTGTATATTTATCACTGTGTGGATGTTTTATATATTTATTCAGTATAGTCCAGGCTAGTCTTTATAATTTATTAAAAGATCACCATTTTCTTGTGAATAATAGTAAACTGTTGTAACACCCATTCATTTCTATTAATTTATAGTACTGTACAGAAATTCAAACATTCAAGTACTGTATTTAGAGAATATTGTGTTCAATGTATACGTGGACATGATTGTGTTACTGTGGTGTTTATATTTTAGTGTAGCTTGAGAATGAAATTTGATCTGTGCCAATAAAGAATATATTTTGAAATATCTCAAAGTTGGTTTTGGGTTAAATTGAATTATATTGGAAGTAAACTGGATTCAAACTGTATGCATACTTTTAAGGTTCCGCCTCATCAGGCCAGAGGAGTTGCAACCGTTGTGTATAATAATCCACAATCGGCTACGTACGCTCGAGAAAAACTGCACGGCTTTGAATATCCACCTGGGCAACGGCTGATTGTGAAATTTGATTACCATGATATGCCTCCGTATGTATTGAATATAGTTTTCTGTCCTATTTCCTTTCAAAGATTCATATAAAAGTTAATTTTGTTCAGTAACTTTTTCATTATTACTAGATAAGATATCTATCATCTATTATTTTCAATTATCTGATAAGGTACAGTTGACCCTTTCATGTAACTTGGGAAGTAATATAGAACTTAGCACAAAACCTATTAAGAAATAAAATCTGAAGTGATACTTCATTACCATTATAATATGCTCAGGTGTTAAAATGTGTCAGAATTAGCATCTCGCAAATGTAAGTGTCCATTGCATTTTATTTACGTTTCACTTCTATCGTGTAACAATTTATTTAATTTTCTAACATTAATTTTCAGAGGTCCACCACCACCAATGATGGGCGGTGCTCCTGGTGGACCTCCGTACTCAGGTTTAACAAGGGGTGGTATGTCTGGTGCCCTTCCCCCGTTAAATGGAACAATTGGTGGGAGCCCTCCGGTTGGCATGGGTGTGTCTCCGCCAGCAAATATAACAGGTGGTGCTCAGCCAAATAATAATATTCAACAAAATCTGGCTCAGTTAGCAGAAACTATCGCCCAAGCTACCTCGTTAATACAAGCAGCAGGTTTAAATCAAGGTAAGATAAAGGTATTGCCAAGTATTGTATAAAATGGAGATTTAAAGGGGTTTTGATACTTTTTTTATGCTTTCATAAGACAGTAACATTACAATGGAAGTGGGCCCTAAACAGTTTCAGTAGTATGCATTGACCTGAAATTTCAAAGTTTAAAAGCATAAAAAGAAATTAAAGTTTAGAAGCATAAAAAGAAATTAAATGTTCCTAATTGTAGAAGGCTTAGAAGCTTAAAACTTTTAGTTTCGGTTGTTGCAGATAGTGTACATCCCTTTATGGTACCATTTCTAAATAGCGGTCTTGTAACAATTTTTATCATACATCTCGCATACAGTATATTTCTAACCTCATTTTAGATGGTTCCTCCCAATCAGTCCCTAAAGCCAATTGTTATCTCACAAGGGCAACAAAACTGGTTGGGTTTTTCTCAGGTTATGTTTTACTGATCCAAAATTTTGTCGTAAGCCAGAAAATATTGCAATTAAGTATATGGGTGGTACCCAAAATGTAAATTGTTGAATCATATAGCTGTCCCTCTTGTTTTGTTAAGTTTTTATTTTTTATATAGGAGATATTTATTTTAATGATGTTACTTTGCTTAGAAATTTTTCATTGTTTCCTTTCCTCACTGGGCTATTTTCCCTGTTGGAGCCCCTGGGCTTATAGCATCCTGCTTTTCCAACTAGGGTTGTAGCTCAGCAAGTAATGATAATAATAATAATGTGAATGAACCTCATAAATATTTTTAAGGAAATATAAAGGATGATGGTAAGATGAGGGAAGAATAAAAATTATCATCATCACTAAGATTATTATTATATTTAATGATAGTAATTTTAATAATTTTGCTCTCATTGCATGAATTTTGAAACTTTCTTATAATCTCATTATAGAGTGATAGAATGACATTATAGAGTTTCTATGACTATCATCATTACATATTCTCTGAAGATGACAATACAACAGTACAAAATGATATATTGGTGATAAATTGTAATATTTGTGAGCCTCTTTCGCATATGGCACTTTAACTGGGCTATTTTCCCTGCTGGAGCCCCTTGACTTACAGCATCGTAGTTTTCCAACCAGCGTTGTAGCTAAGCAAGTAATATTAATAAAGGAAAGTGTATTCTACGGACAATTTTTAGATATTTTATGGCTGTAGGTTGTCCCATAAAGAAAGTGAATGTTAACTTTTGAGATTTATTTTCTTGAATGATTATAATGATAATAGAAAGAGTATGAATTCTCAAGGATAGGGTTTTTCCATTGCAGGTCCAGGTGGTGGAAACAATATTGGGGGAAGTCAGGGTCCTCCTGGTGGTGAAACATATGACCCTTCATATTGTTCAGTTAAATTACCTCCTCCTCAACCACTGGCACCTGTTGACTCTGCAGTTGCTGAAAGGTAATACATACACAGTGTGAATGTGTTTGATGATTTTTGTTTATTTATAGCATTCTTCAGAAATTTTGAGATTATTGATACATTATACACTTTTGGTTATTCAGTTTTATATATTGAAATTCAATGATGTTATATATAACTGATGGTTTCTATTCTAGGTTATTTATAGTTTGTCATCCATCACCGCCTCCTATATATGCTCTGAAGGACGTTTTTGGAAGATTTGGTAATCTTATAGATATATATATGCTAAATGGCAAAACATTTGGCTATGCAAAATATGCAGAGAAAGAATCTGCTGATAAAGCTATATCGGTATGTACTTTTAACCTTTCTGTTTACTTGATTATGATTTTATACATTACAGTATTGAGTGTTCATGAATACAATGTTTCTTTGATTTAACTTATAGGTTATCAAGATCGAAGGTTTTCAATTTTCATATACATGCTCACCCTCCCCACATAGTATTGATATAAAGATGATAGGGATTAATTTTGACTCAAATATTGAAAGACAAAAGACTATGTCCTACCCACATCATAGTTATTGCCATTAGTCTCAATATTGTCTCAATACTATGATAAGAGGCGTAAGCCAATTGCAAGAAAAATGGAAACTTTTTAGTTTTGAGTGGTTGATGTGTATGCAAGCAAGCTTCACTTAAGTAAATGAATAAATCTAGTTATTAAAATTCTATTTTGGCATGTCAAATTTGATTAGTGTGTGTTTATTGGTCCCCTACCAACAAAGTATATTTTTTCCTTCTGTTCTGTGGTGTGGTTAAGTGCTATTAGTGCACTTCGAGGGTTAGACTGTAACCATTAAAAGGTGTTTATAGGTTCCTTCCAGCCTCTAGCAGCACTAATATCTTAGTCTTCTAATTTCTCTCTTGTTCTTCCTTCCTTTCATCTGTCTTGCCTCTCAAATTTTCCTTCCTTCCTTTCATCTGTCTTGCCTCTCAAATTTTCCTTCCTTCCTTTCATCTGTCTTGCCTCTCAAATTTTCCTTCATGCTGCAATTGCAGGATTTCCCCTTTTCACTTTGGCACTGAAAGGCTTCCCATTCCCCAGTGCTGGGTCTTTTGTCCCAAATTCATAAATCCATCCGTCCAATTTATTGTTTCTGATGCTAACTTGTCCTTGTCATCATAACTCGTCAAAAATTCAATGTAACGTGGAATGAAGGTAGATCATTATGCCTATGGTTGCATGAAAGGAGATCTTCTATCAGTATGTCTTGCCTGTCATTTGCACTGCAACTTCTCTTAACTGTGATTGAATTACAGCCAAACTTGGCATAAAGATGTGTGAAAGAACATCCCCCATCTGTTTCCATTGTGCTTGCCTTGTCATAGTAATTCCACCTTTAAAACTTGAGAAGTTCCAGTCAAACTTGCTATAAAGGTAGACTGTCATGTGTAGGAAGATCATCCATCAATTTGGTAGTGTATTTAAAAAAGTTGAAGTTACGGGTTTTAGGTCTCCACTGAGACAATTTACATCGTTCTCCTCGGGCGACCATTAGCCAGCAGGGAGTATCACTAGTCCCCTCTAACCTCCCCCCAGGCGCCACCCGGGAGTACCCCCCGGTAGAAGGTCTCACGGTATTCGCGTCCCTGGCGGGGACCGAACTCGGGACCTCTGTAATAGAAATCCGCGACGCTACCAACCTTGCTATCCGAAGAGATATATAACTTGTCTTGTTGGAGCTCATACACTGTAGAAAGTTATTTCAGTCTTTTGGTACAAAGGTAGAACCTCAGGTATAGACTTTAATGGAGGAAAGTTGTCTGTCAGTAGTCATGTATGTTGCATTTGCTTTGAAATGTAATAAATCTTGCTAAATTTGACATGTATTACTTCAATAATGAAGTACTTCAGTTGATGATGATAAGGTTAATGACTAGGTTCCCCATGATTTCTTAGTAAAGTTAACTGCCCTTGTCTGGAGAGGAGCAGCATTCGTTTCATACGCATATCTTGTTTGGGAGTTTTTCCTCGGGACTCCTGCTTTTGCTATTGCTCCAAAGTTTTCTTTCCTTATGTGTTTGTTCAAGAATGCAGGTTTACTGCTTACGTTGTTCTCAGCATAGCGTATGGATGGCACTAGGTTATTTGCAGCCACATTTTCTTCCCCATAGCTGCATTGTTCTTTTCCTTCTTGATATGTATTCCTTAATATTGATTTTTACATTGTGAAACAAAAGTATCATGCTTGGGCCCTTGGAAGTCTGCAAATCACTTTTGTTAAGGTCCTCTTTTATTAACAGTAAACTCGTTGAGTTCATTCCTTTCTCTTTGTTTCTGTAGGAACATTTTTGTAGTTAATTTAGATGTTTTTTAAAATCATTGTATTTTTTTTGTCTTCAGTTATTCAAATTTTACTATTCTTAATAATCTGTTTTGAAATTTACCTTTGCTTTTGTATGTCATTAGATTTACATAATAAGTTTTCCTCAAGTTTTTGACATTCATTTGATTTACTACTGTACAATTTTGTTCTATGTTTAAAAGTGTTATGTATATTCTAGATTTTTTTTTATTCATTAGTTTTGAGGAGTAGGTAAAATGATATCCAATGTTTGTTTTTATAACTGTGAAATATAACCATATCTGAATAGAGTTCCTGTGATATGTCATAGTTGTATTCTAAACCAGACTAATTTCCCTTCCAGGCGTTACACGGTCAAGAAGTGCTGGGGTCTCGTTTAAAAGTTATGGAAGCAGATCCTCAGCATGACAAGACAGATTCGGGTAGAAAGAGACTGCGAATTGACGATCAAAGTTAACGAGGTATGAAAGACGGCGCTTGTAAAATGCAGATTGGCTCGGTGGAAGTGCTGTAAGGGTTAGGTTGAATATAGCAGCTAGATCCTCTGACCTCGTCATCATTTTTATTATAACTTCATAAGGCTAAGAGTAGAGTCCAAGGATGTTGTTGCCGTTTGTTCTGTTTTAAATTAGGGAATACTAAATATTACTGTTATCAGGAGACCGTATGGTTTTGAAATTATATGGTTCAGTGGGTTTATAATTCTTGATCTTTATCCTTGGATTATGTATATGCGATGGATAATTTATTCAACATGAAAGGGGTTGCTTGAATGGTCCTAATCAAGTGATCCTCAAGTCATTTGTCATGATTGAATCCACTCATTGGTCAAAACATTGGTACGGACATTGAGTTTCACGTTTAGGCATGTGGTACTTAGCTTTCTTGTCTTGGAAAGACATGGTATTTTCTTGTACCTCAGACTTTGGAAATGAATGAACTTTTGTTTATTTCTGTTGATTATTTTATCCAGTACAATTTCTTTAATTTTGCTACTGTTTAAACTGAACATCTTTAACTAGATTGTGCATGTCTTTCTCCCTTGTGCATTTAACTACCGTGTAACAGCATGAGATAGTTTCCTGTAAGTGTGTAGTTTGTAGGATCAAGATGTAATTAGTGTAAATTGCAATACACATTTGGTTTTAGTTTCTGCTTCATCTGAAATAAGGTTGTAGGATTTTTATATAGTTTTATAAATTTAGTGTATATTCAAGATACTGGCTGTGATATAACTGTGATAGTTCTGAAACATGGCAACATGTCGATGGACATTCCTACATATGAACTTATTAAACATATTTATTTAGCCATCTATGAAATGAATGAAATGGAAACAATTGTATCCGGTGTATATGGGTAAGGAAGATTCAACTTTACCGGGTTCCAGTGTGAACATGCAGCTCTGTGTGATTTTGCTTTGTTATTTAAGCACTATTTTTGTACTTCATTACTCCCTTGTAAACACATATGTAATTGAAAGGGAGACAGTTTCATGCAGGTAACCTTGAACTGCTAAATCTTCATGCAATATAAATGAATGGGGATACCAATAGCGTGAACATATGCACACACCATTACAGATTAATTAGAATTGTGTAGTTTGTTAGTCTTGTTTATGCATGGTAAGAAATTTAATTTTTTATTTGTCATGCTGCATGCCATAGTATGGTGCCTGATGTTATCCTTGAGATAGATAGGCTTTCATCATTTCATTTAATAGAGTTAGCTTTATGAATGACACTACAAAGGAGGCAATGCAGTATGCTGTATTATTTTGTTTTGTATTTTTTATATGCATGGTATATATTTTTGTGAGTGAACATTGATTACTTATAAGTTCTGTGGCCAGAGAATGTACCATGATGCATAGATAATTCGTGTCTTTATAATAAGGCAGGATACGTAGTTGCTATTGAGAGTATTAACTTAATCTGGCCAGTCCTAGTATTGCACAGCAGTTTTGTCTTTACTGAAATTCTCATTTCCACAGCAGTGTGTTGACATCGTGACCGTCTACCACACAACGGACAGTTAACGGACAACCAACACAGCGACCTTAACTACCCTTATAACCAACAGTAGAACGAACCATCCCCCTGTACCTTTAGACAACCACCTCCAACAGCCATGCTACCAGTGACATCAAACACACACGCGTATGTTGATCAATAAGTGGGTTTTGAGGAGAGGACCAATTTGCCTTACCATTGTTGCTTTTTGTGTGTGCACATTGGACAAATGACTTGTAGTAGCTCAAAACTTGCAGGTCATAACTTATGGACATAGTTTTGTTATTATAATTCTCATCATCCAGGGGAGTGTAGCTGAGTTAAGGATTTGTCCCTAAGAGTAGGTATGATGCACTGTAGATGAGAGGAATTTTCTTAGAAGTAAGGATTTGTTGGAAAGCCTCAGAGGATGTAAATGAACACTGGTTCATTACCCTATTGTAATCTTGTGTAGCTCCTAGTTGTAGAAGTAATTCCCAGTACAGCTATACAAGCTTTGCATCTGTGGATCAAAATATTAAAAGTGCATGTCTTGAAAAAAAGTCATCTATGAAATTAAAAGTAATTTTTTAGAATTGTATTGAAATATTCTTGATCTATTTTTATTTGGACAGTTTTTTTTTTTTTATTTTGTGTTATGGTTATGCTACTCCCTTTGATGTATAGTACTTAAATGATTTTTCTCCTCCCCAACTTAAGGCAGTGTTGGAGACATAATTTTACTGTGGTTATTGTAGGAGTTCATGACAAAATTTGGACTGAAACATGTAGAAAGAAGACCCTGTCTGACATGCCTTCGTCTCCTGCCACACATTCCATATCAAACTACAACTATTGAGCTAGTAATTCATGTCAGTTTTAGTGTTTGGTGTTTTCACTATGCAGACAATACATTAGTAGAAAATATAGTACTGTATCTACTTACTGTGTTAAATATTAAATATATAACTGCTTTCTTTTTTGACATTCTCATTGTACATAATGGAATTCCCATCTAAATTGGCATGAATATAGTTTCTCACATAGAACTGTACATTACAGTTTTTTTGTTTTGTTTTGTTAAGTAGATTCTTCCCTCTAGCTTTTGCAATGTTGTTTTGATTTACAATAGTGCATGATGTGCCACAAGACTGCATTCAATCTCTCCACAAAAATTCCAGGTATTGGAGAAGATTTTCTCATAATAGTAGATTAAGTTGTGAAGTTTATACAGATTTTCAGTGATTGTCCTTAACTGCTGCCCATTGTTAGAGAAACAGTATTGAATTTTTACTCTGAAAATTTTTTCATCTTTCACTTTTTATATATCAAAAGTTCAGACCTTCGTACAGTTTACAGTATTGACATTGACAGACTTGGCCAAAGACTACAAAGATAATAGACTTGGAATCTCAGAGCCCATGATTGAATTTGAGATGCAGCTATATTTTATCCTTGGGTATAGGGATATTGTTCATAGTATACTTTTATATTACATTTTTTTTTTATTTTTTGTAATGGCTTAGCACTATTTTTTGTTTCCTTGAACTCTCTTTAAGTTTTTAATCTCCATTAAGAATGTAAATATATATCTCATGTAATATGTCATTCATTAAAGGCTGTTTCTTGTCAAATGCAGATGGGTTCTGGGTTTCTGACCAGTACTCAATGACCCAACAGTACGACCGAGGACAAGTTTGCAAAGTGACGGGTGCTATGAAAGGTTCCAGTTGTCTCTGGATCACAAAACTTTCACTGCCCTCTAATTGTAAACTAGCCGATACTTGGATTTCAATGTACCTGTTTGGGAGCTAAGTCAGTGTTCATTCATTTTAAATGATTGGCCACATGTCCCTTTAGGAAGTAATATTTTATTTATTTTTCTATTTGTTGAGTTACCATATTTTCATGGTCCCCAAGAGTGCACAAGTATATCATGCATTTCCGTAATTTGCAGTATTCCTAGTTGTGTTTTGTGCCAGGATATTCCTTTTTATTTTTTATGTTTTTTTTTTTCTACTGCCGAGTACTTGTTGTACTCTGCTGCATATATATATTTTTTTGTATATAGTATTTTGAACAGAATGCTTGAGAATAATGGTTTTGAATGAGAAAAAGGAATGCATTTTTTTTTCTTTTACCATTTCCTGGAGAATACCATGTACTGTATAATTATTTAGATAGTAAGTATATGATAAAATGTATACAGGAAAGAAAAATAAAAAAATAGTGACTGATAAAGCTTTTAACTTTACCTCGGGGATGAAAGTGTACGTACTAGTTTACGTTACTGTTTTTCTTAAAGGTAATATTTTTTTCTGCTAGAATGCAAGTTTTGCTAAATTTTTTTTCCAAAATAATAATATTGTTTCTCTGCTATAGATTCGCCTTCCTTTTCTTTTCAGTGTCAATAATGTAAGTACAGTATCCCATCAACTTGAGGGGTGATGAATATTGGAAAGTGTATATTGCTAGTCCCAGACCATTAACCTGGAGGTAATTACATCTAAGTCTTGACAGGTAGGCAACTAGAACTGGATAAAGGTTGTCAATTTTTGATAGTTTCTTTGTAGCTGATAATTATTACTGAAATATTTTGGTACATTTTCTTTATTTTTGCAATGAAAATTTGCTATGTATAGAAATGGCTACTGTAGTGATAATGTTTTTTTTTCCAAGTGTAAAGTAAACTGTCTATGGTTATTGGCCCGACACCCTTATAGTATTTCCTTCAGTCGTGCAGGGAAGAATACTATATTAAGTGGTTTTAAGTATCCAGACTAAGACTGGAACCTTTGTGATTTTACATTAATTGCCAGGAGGTTCAGGCTTGAATGGCATACCTTCTCACTTGGAGAATTTGAGTTGGTATGATTGAGTGAGGTGGAAGCATTGTTAAACCTGGCCCTTAATGCCCTTAATTCTATCTTGATTAACTGGCTACCCTTAATTGGGTGCCTTTAGGGTATATTGTGGAAGCTCTTCAATGATAGTCTCTCTAGGTGGGGTTGGGAAGATATAATCAAGTTATGGGTGCCTTTAGGGTATATTGTGGAAGCTCTTCAATGATAGTCTCTCTAGGTGGGGTTGGGAAGATATAATCAAGTTATGGGTGCCTTTAGGGTATATTGTGGAAGCTCTTCAATGATAGTCTCTCTAGGTGGGGTTGGGAAGATATAATCAAGTTATACGGGAAAGTCTTATAATTAAAAACAAGAAATCAATACCACAAAAAGCCTTGACTCCTTTTGGAAGGGAAAATTAGTTTAGGTGTTCGGTATCAAAACTTGATACACCCGCATTTTAACCTTATACTCTAATGGACATCGGTTCCCACTTTTCCGTAAATCTTTCTGTCCAACTCCTCCTACCTTTTAAACTTCAAGTTGTTCCTATACAAGTATAAACTATCTTCCTGTAATAGGATTATGACATCAGTGAAGCTGGAATCCCCGTTTCAACTTTTAATAAAGCATACATAGTATTGGGTGGAGAGTAGTCCACACCCATTCGCCAGATAAAGCAACCCTCACTTTGATTAAAGCCGGACTTTAGTACGGACATACTTCTCAGCTGCCTGTATCATGGCTGTTTAACCCTTTTTTATAATATTCTTTTCACATTGTGTTTGTTTATTTTGGATAATGACTACAGACATAAGTCTGTCATGGTAAAACCAGTGTGAATCGTGGTCGGTACATTAACCAGCCTGATTTGGATCGCCATCACCTTTGCCCTTGGAAGGGATGTGACAGAATATAGACTGTCTTAGAGACCATTAGACAGGGATCTGACCCTCAAGACTTTTTCTGCTTGCCTGGGCTTCTGTGAACAGGGGAGTAGGTAAACTGTCAGGGATCTCATGTCACAAGTCATTCAGGAGGAAAGAAGGACTTTTACGTACTATTTGAGGTTTGAGTCCCTACCTCTCATTCAGAGAGACTTAAAATCGATCTCCCAGATACGAGTTCCATCCTAGCCTTCAGAAAGTATTTGTCATTGGTGTGAATTCTGAAGGCAGGATCTTGGAAATGCCAGATAACCTTCACTGCCCACTATTCAGGAGTATACACACAAGATCCCTAGATATGTCGACCCAGGGACCTGTGGTGGCAGTTGCCCAAAAGCTTATGCAGTGAGCCCAGCTCCCTCACAAGACAAAAACCTTTCTCATCAAACTTAGCGGTAGCCACGTAAGAGTAGAATAAGAGGTAAGAATATCTGGCCATTTAAACTTACTTTCTCTCTCGGGGTGCTGCAGTCATGCCATTATGAGCTTTTTTTTCTATTTTGTGGTGTATTCACAATCATATAAGTGTGAATGCACCTAAATGAAAAAACTAAGTATAGAGTTACATATGACCAAATACACCCCTGCATATTCATATATGTTATAGGGAGGAATAAGTTGACAATGCTGTTTGAAGTTAATTTCAAAACTCTTGTGTAATACAGTATATTGAATTGGTTTTTGTCTCATATGAAGGCTTGCTACATATTTTGCATTATGAACAGTAAGTCTGCAAGTTACAGTGTTGTAACTAAAAGTTTTGACCTAAGTCTTATCCTTTGTAAGCACGTCACTCGCCTATGGTAATGCAGTATAAAATTTATAGTCTAGGACAAAAACCCACATTATGACAAGTAAACTTAACTAAGAATGAAATAAATGGACATAAATATAGAATAATAAAATTGAAACCTAACAAAAAACTTTAATACAATTCCTAACCTTTACTCCTGTGGTTGACTTGCATACTGCAAGGGACATTAAAAGGGGGAGAGAGAGATAGTGGTTTAATTGAAGGAGGAAGATGGAAAGGTAGAAAATGCTAGAGATACTTGGACAGGTAAGTCTGAAAAACCTGCAGATGGTGGTGTAAGATAGTGGGGTAGGAAAATCACAAATGACTTAAGATCTGGAGGAAACAAGCAGATACAGTAGAGGGTACACAATCTGATACAGGCCCATCAACCTGTTTGAAGAATCTTAACAGTCTAGTGTGGATGGATACACTAATCTTCTCCAAGGTCTTGTAACACACCAGGCAACACAATACTTGCTGAGGATCTTAGTGTACCTGGCAGTTTTGGACTCCTCAACTTCAAACTTTGCCACTTGATCCTATATTAGTGCAAAATCTGCTTTACCGTTGTTTGTAAATCTTTTGGACTCTGTGTTTTGTAGTACTCTGTTCTCATTCTCTTCATTTATGTGCTTCTTGAGTTAAATGAGTCTTCAGCAGATAACTCCTTCACAAGATGCCAGCTGCTCTGACATCATCAGCCTCCACCTCCACCTAGATGTTGCCATGGTTGATGGAGTGGTGATAGAGGCGAATGCTCCAGTGCTTGGACGATGATTGAAAATGATAGACGAGAGTGATTATGAATGGGAGGTAAATCAGTTGTTTTTCGATGATACTGTACTGGTTGCAAACTTGGAAAATTAGTGACAGAATTTGGAAGGGTATGTGAGAGAAGGGAGTAGAAAGGTAATGTGGGTAAGAGTAAGGTTATGAGATGTACGAGAAGGAAAGGTGGTCCGATGCTGAATGTCATGTTGAATGGATAGTTACTTGAGGAGGTGGATCAGTTTAAGTGCTTGGGGTCTGTTGTTGCAGCAAATGGTGGAGTGGAAGCAGATGTACATGAGAGAGTGAATGAAGGATGCAAAGTGTTGGGGGCAGTGAAGGGAGTGGTGAAGAATAGAGGGTTGGGCATGAATGTAAAGAGACTTCTGTATGAGAAAGTGATTGTACCAACTGTGATGTATGGATCGGAGTTGTGGGGAATGAAAGTGACGGAGAGACAGAAATTGAATGTGTTTGAGATGAAGTGTCTGAGGAGTATGGCTGGTGTATCTCAAGTAGATAGGGTTAGGAACGAAGTAGTGAGGGTGAGAACAGGTGTAAGAAATGAGTTAGCAGCTAGAGTGGATATGGATGTGTTGGGAGATTGGAAAATGGCTTTCTGCTAAAGAAGGTGATGAATGCAAGAGTTGATGGGAGAAGTACATGAGGAAGGCTAAGGTTTAGGTGGATGGAGGGAGTGAAGAAAGCTCTGGGTGATAGGGGATAGATGTGAGAGAGACAAGAGAGCGTGCTAGAAATAGGAATGAATGGCGAGCGATTGTGACACAGTTCCGGTAGGTCCTGCTGCTTCCTCCGGTCGCCTTGGATGATCGCGTAGGTAGTAGCAGTGGGATTCAGCGTTATGAAGCTTCATCTGTGGTGGATAACGGGTGAGGGTGGGCTGTGGGACCCTAGCAGTACTAGCCGAACATGGTCGAGTCCCTTGTTAGGCTGGGAGGAGCGTAGAAAGGAAAGGTCCCCTTTTTTCCATTTGTTTGATGTCAGCTACTCCCCAAAATTGGGGGAAATTCCTTGGTATATGTATGTATGTATAAAGGTCAGCAATCTGCTTGATGACATTAATTATCATTACAAACTGGGGACAGTTATTTCCCTTCCCTATTCAAGTTTGTTTTGTTCATTTTATCCCAAGAAAAAGTTATGTTCTCACTCCTAAAAAAGAATATATAATTTCTAAAATTCTTCGAGACTCGCTCTTGTTTGTCTTGGTTGCACTTAAAGCCTTAGAAAATGTCCTTCAAAAGCAATGGCTTTTGTACGTTAGGCTGTAAAAGAGCTGTGATTTTTGGAAGAAGGGAAACCACCATTTTATGGAGGAGCAAGTTATCTGAGTGACCAGGGTAACATTTCTGGCACAAAAAAAAATTGTAAACCAATCATCGAATAAAAGAAGTATCATTCGGCCTTTTTTCGGATATCCAAATGACAGGCAGTTGGCCCTTCCAGCTGCCCTTGAGTGCTTTGGGATTCTCAGCTTGATACTTCATCGAGGGTTTTAGTTTATCACCATCAGCATTAGTCTCAAGAACCAATGTCAGCTCTTTTTGTTAGTTTATTGCTTAATGCTGTCTTCGTCTAGGTGATGTACTTACTATTAGGCATGCTCTTCCATAATAAACTTACCTCATCACATACAAGGCAAAGTGAAGCTCATCTTAAATTTTCTCCTCCACCACTTTAGGAAATGCGCTTGCTGCTTACTCCTCTCCACTATCTGCTTCACTGTTAATTTAGTGGTTATGATCATTTAAATGATCATTAAACTGCATGAACCATCCTCCTACTGGCCACAAACTCTTCACTTTCATTCCCTTTTCACTCTTTTGTGCTATCCTGAATTAACTGGGATATGTCGCTGACACTATTTTTCATACCAAAGAACTAATAGTGTCTCTTTTTCAATAAAGGGATTTTGACGAAGAAAAAATCTTTCTGGGCGAGGGACCTGTGTCGCCCAGTGAAATGCTCCTTAAAGCACCATTTCTAAGGTATAAATACTGCTAAATATACCAAAGAAAAAAGTTGCATGGAATGCCAGGAATATACCCAGCTCGCTCACCCTTATAGGGTGCCGGTATAATAACTGGGGTGTGTGAAACCACTACCAGAGGTCCCTTACCAATTATTCTTCTCCCTCATCAACATCCCCCGTTACTACGAGGTGTCGTTCTCTACAGCCTCCCCCCCACTACCACTACCCATCCTTCTCCATCATTCCTACTAGCACCCCAAGCTTAGACCAGCCTAGGGTGAGGAAAAATGGGGGTGGGTTCACTGGGTGACACAGGTCCCTCGCCCAGAAATAGATTTTCCCTTCGTCAAAATCCCTTTTCTGGGCTCAAATTGTGTCGCTCCGTGAAATAGTAACAGAGAATTGGTCCCATAAGCATGGAAATACACAAAACATTAAGGAACTGAATTAAAAATAGAATAATCTAATTAAGAGTGTTTTACTAATAAAGAGATTTTGACAAAGGAAAAATCTATTTCTGGGGAGACACAGAAAGATGGAGATCAGAGGGCGCTAGCATCGGGCGTCGGTAGAGTGGCGCAGGTAAGGTAGCTAGGGCCTCTGTTATGGCCCTTCCCTTTGATGAAGGAATTATCTAAATGGAAGACAGCCTGTGAATAGTGGTTTTCACACGCCCCTGCTTTATACACGACGCCCACTGGGTGTTCGCGCGAGGGTAGTAACCTCTGCATTCCATACTTTAAATTTCTCTGGTATATTTGGAAGTACTGTATTTATATCAGAAAAGTGTAAAGAAGGAATCTTTTCACCGGGCGTCACAGGTCGACCCAGAAATCCTTAATATACCAATCTCTTAATTACAACCCAAATAAAAGTCAATGTTAAGGTAGGGGGAATAGGCAAGGCAGGTGTTGCCCTGCTCCTTATTAGGAGACAAGGCACTAAGAGGAAAAAATATACATGAAGATAGGACCCTGTTGTAATGGTTCTAATATATCTGGAGGAACCACTATATCTTTTTAATTCTTCAAAATTCATGTGACGAAAACAATTGACTGATGTTGCTACAGCTCGGATATCATGGGCATGTGGGACAGATTCCGGCTTGGTTTGTTTAATAAAATAAAGAATCTATTGTCTGATTCCTTTCAGGGAAATGGTCCCTCCATCCTCTCTAATAAACTAAGGTCCTGAAGACTTTTAAGAAGTTCTATTTAAATAGTCTTCCAGAGTGTTAACTGGGCACAGAGATAGATACTGTGGAAGTGGGACAATCTTCCCCGGGGACCATCTATTCTGTGGATCCTCATTCTTTTCTAAGAATTTTCTATATAGAGAGAATAAAATTCCACCAGAAGAAAGAAAATTAATATGATTTGGTTCTCTAGATAATGCTGAGAGTTCAGATATTCTGGCTCCTGAGGCTAAACTTATTAAAAATAACGTCTTCCTAAGAAGCGCTATACTGTATAAGTACATGAGTCAATATCAGTGTCAGAATCTAGATCAAGGACATCATTTAAAACCCATGAAACTGCGTGAGGGCGAGTTACTGGTTTTAGTCTAGTACAGGCTCTCGGAAAAGACGAAAAATACGAATCTGTAAGATTGATATTGAACCCGAGTCTTGCAGAAATTTGGCTAACTTCCTTACATCAGAATCATATTGCCGAAGGGTAGAATATCATATATCTGACACCAGGAACAATGTGTTAAGAGGGTCAATCTCAGCATCTCTTTGTGCTGCAAATCTTATATAGTCCATAAAGTGAAGGCACTCTGAATTCGTGGGGAAGCAGACACACTGTGAGTTAGTACCATCCGTCCTAACTTTGGTTCGGGAATCCGCCGAGGTCGGAGTCCTAGTTCCACCAAGAGAGGAAACCAGTTGCATTGGACCAATTGAGGGCTACGAGGGCAATCTGACCTTTGAAAGTCCTGAGCATGTCCAGGTCTTTCATTAGCATGTTTATAGGTGGAATCAGGTAAATCCTCCGTCAGTTGTTCCAATCTATGGACATGCTGTTTGTGACATAGGCCAGAGGGTCCAGGTTGGGGGCTACATGACATTGTGGCTTGTGGTTGGATTCCGTGGCAAATAGATCTACATGGAGACCCGGAACTTGTTGGCATGTCCAATTGAATGACTTTTTGTCCAAGGACCATTCCAACTCCAATGGAGGTGTCCTGATAGTTCATCCTCAACCACATTTCTTACTCCCGCCAAGTGAACAGCTGACAGGTGCCAATGGTTCCCTGTTGCCATTGAAAAGATAGCTACCATCACTTGATTTACGTGACTTGATTTGGAACCTCCCCTGTTTATGCAGTGGACTATCACTTGGCTGTCTAGTATTAGACTGATATGTTGTTTCTGTGATGGGGAAAGTCTTATTAGAGTCAAGAACACTTCCATGACTTCTAGGATATTGATGTGTAGTTGTCGGAATGTCACTGTCCACAACCCCTGGACCTGTTCGTATTGGGAATAGCCTCCCCAAGCGCTTAGGGAGGCATCTATATGGACCACCAATGTTGTCACTGGGAATCATAAAGGTGCTGAGTTTGCTAGCTTTTTTACCTTCGTCCATGGTTGAAGTCTTTTCCATAGTGTTGGTGGAATCCGAGAAATTTTGTCTTGATATTTCTCATTTGCTTTGGACCGCCAAACTCGATTGATGTCTTTCAGCTTGACTCTCAGTAATGTGTCTGTTACTGAGGCAAACTGGAGTAAGCCTAGGATTCTTTCTTGGTTTCTCTGGGTCGTTAGTTTGTCCTTGAGAGATCCTCTTGTGTTTCTTACTATCTCTATCCTCTTCTGTGGTGGAATCGACCGCTTGTGTGTGGTCAGGATCCATTATAGACCTAACCACTGGAAGCACGTTGCTGGAGTAAGACAAGACTTTTTGAAATTTATTTTGAATCCTAAGTATTCCAGAAATTTTATTACTTTGTCCGGCGCCTTGTGGCATTCCTCGACGCTGTTGGCCCAGATAAGCCAATCGTCTAGGTAGGCCACTAACTGTATTCCTTGAGTCCTCATCTCTTGGACTACTGTTTCCGCCAACCTAGTGAATATCCTGGTCGCTATGTTGAGTCCGAACGGCATCACTTTGAAGGTGTAAGCCCGTTTGCCTAGCTTGAATCCTAGGAAAGGATGAAAATGCCATGCTATCGGAACATGAAAATAAACGCCTGTAAGATCTATAGAGGTGGTGACGGCTCCACGGGGACATAAAGTCCTCACCTGTGAGACGGTCAGCATATGGAACTAGCCGCATTGAATATATGTATTCAGATGGGACAGATCTAAGTTACTCTTCGTTTGTCCGAGTCTTTCTTTGGCACTCTGAACAAACGTCCTTGAAATTTTAAGCGTTTTACCTCTATTATTGCTTTCTACAGAAGGAGATCTCCTGTGTGAAGTGTTAAATATGCCGTTGGAATCTGATAAAAACTGGTTGGTGGAGGGGGCTTTTTCATCCAACTCCACCCCAGACCTTTCGTTATGATGCTGTATGCCAATTGCTGAACGCCCTACGGCTCCGAAAGAGTTACAGCCTTCCTCCTACCTGTGGAGTCTCACTGGTTTGCAGAAGGTCTGCTTCCACGGCTCCCTCGAAATCCTCTACCTCTCTCGGAAGCTCTTCCGCCGCCTCTATGCAGGAAGGCTCCCCTAGCTCTACTACCTCTCGCATGCCTATTATATCCGTGGAACACTCCCTGTGTTTCGAAGGAAGGATGATACGCCGGAGACGTAATAAACGGAGTAGTGGCTATCGGTTGTTGAGGTGGTTGGCTTACCCACACATATTGATTTTGTGGCTGGGTTCTTGAGGTCGAAGGCTGGCTCATCTGGGATACTGGCATTGCCTGTAGCACATCTTGAGCCTGTGGCCCTTGGAAGGACTGAAACTTCCTTGGTCTTTTCCTGCCTCGTGATTGCGGTCCAGGAGGCTCGAATTTTCTTTTCGGTTGACTTTAGCTGCTTCTCCGAGGACGCTATTTACCACGTCCTCCGGGAATAAGTCCGCTCCCCAGATCGAGGCCTTAATTAACCTGTTAGGCTCATGCCTAATGGAGTCCTTAGTTAAAACGTGCTTCCGGCAATTGCGTCGGACCACTGCAAAGTCATATGTATCACACTGTAGTGTGTGAGGCAAAGACTTTGTCAGGATTTTTAAAAAGTGGCTCCTCGCGTAGACTAACAAAGTCATCTCCGCCATCGTGGCTGAGTTGATAGATCTACCCAGCCTGGTTCTTGCACCGTATTCTATTTTAATCAGAGAGTCTGGAAGTCTGGGGAGTCGTTCACTAAACTGTGTGGTGGCACAGTCCTAGTTCAATGACCCTGCCGTGAAAGTAGCTGGTGTATCGATCCAGCATTCTTGGTCTCCTGGGAACAACAGGGAAGTTATTTCCGTATTCCTTAGTTGCGGCATGGGCTTGCCTTCTATAGCCGCCTGTAAGGTAAGGCCTACTACCTTGATGGTACATGGTGTCGGGGTTTGCCCGTCCACCTCAAACATAGTGTACGTACCCTTATGAGGGGTTAACTTGGTATTGACACATTCCCACTCATTTAAAGTCCGTACCCAGGCGGACCGAGCTTGCCCTTTTGATTAGATAACGGTTTCCTTGGGAACCTTGTCTACCCTTATTAGCTCTTCCACTGACGGGCGCTCATATCAAGGGAAGGGGAATTGTAAACCCGGCAGATATCATTCAAAATCTTCTACCGGACAGGGACCCCCTCCTGCTATTGTCAACATGCCCTCTGAGAACGGGGCACGAAGAGCCAATCGCCACGGGTCGTTCTAAACGAACGCCGGGAGCTTTGACACGTCTGGAACCACAAACTACCGTTGTTGTGGTAGTCTGGACCGCAAGGATTTTCTATCAGATTTTCCTGATTTTGCAGTCCCTTGCCCAAATTGTCCATAGACTGCAGGCGATCGGCAATTGGACCAAACTGGGATTGGACTATACTACTCAACCTCTCCATGAGCTGGCTCGAGAAGGCCACCGGATCGAAAGCAAGTTTCGACGTCTGCCCCTTTGAGCTTCTTGCTCTTGACCCTTGATGTGGAGGATTAGTCCCTGCCGAGTCCGCCAGTAGCTTAGAAGCTGATGATGATCTGGTTGGGAGTGGTTTGGGTAGCCTAGAAGGCTTGCCCGCTTTGGGTAGGGCCTACCTCATACGCTTTACCTTAGAGGCCACTGAGCATGGCACCCGGCATGAGATCGGCAGACCTCATGCCCACACGACTGCTGCAGCACAGCAGTGCATGCTGTTTCCTGACAGTGTACCACCTGTAAGTCAGTTTGATACATGAGTATCATACTTGATTTCGCTGGAAAAACCGGTGACATATATAGTTAAGTTAAATCCGCTGTGTTTAGCTCAGCGGAGTCGTATTCTTTCTTACCGTATTACAATAGAACCCTAATATTCTGTTTTCCTTCTTCCACCATCTCCTGTCATCCAAAGTATAGTCATTACAAAGGTTTGAAACGGATAGAAATGGTGGCTGGATTAATCTTGGACCAGTCTGCCATCTCCAGAGAGAAAAATTCTACTATGAAACTTCTCTCATAGGATCAACTATAAATCAAATCATTTTGAAGTGGATAGGTTATAGGTTTTATTTTTTGATACTCTTGGATGATACTGGTCAATCCTTTTCAAGGACCTTTCTTTTATTTATAATGTCTAATTTAGAAGCAAACTTAATTCAAAAGATGGGGAGAATGCCGTCCAACAAAGGTATTTCCATAGTTTCCTAATTTCCATGTCATTACTTTCATATGCTACATATTTTGGTATTTCAAAATCATGAACAAAGTGTTTTACACACTTCTCATAATGTTCAGAGATACTCCTCTGTGTTCCCCCATTCAGCTTTCAAAATTTCTTTCTTTTCCTGTATCAGAAAACTCATAACACTGTTTCTCCAACATGAGACTTATACGCCAGAAACAAGTTTTTCTTTTGTAGGTGAAGATTCTATTTATTCACTCAAAACTTTTTCATGAAGGTATCACTGTGTAAAAACAAACTTACAGCAAACATCAGTTAAACTTGGGCAAACCTCTTCTTAGATCAGATCTATTAGCAGATAATGCATCCTGTGTTTAATCGTAGAAGAACATCTATTCTCAACCTGTAGCTAGACCCAATATATCACAAACTTTGTGACGTAATTCGTGAAGTCAGCAGACAGAGTTCATAAGAAGATTCCTAGTTCTGAAATTTATACAGTACTGTGGGCCTGCCATTAGTGATTGAACAGAGTAGGGCTCACTGTTACTCCACAGATTCCTTTCCGTGATTGTAGCTGTTTCAGAATATAGCTACTGGTCTGACTTCTTTGTTTTACATTTTTTAAGAGTATCGCCATATCTACCAGCAAGACCACATTTTTCCCTAAGAAGATGACAGTACCTGAAATCTCTGGAGAGGATCATAGAAATCTTTCCCTTCGCAGATTCCCCACTATGGGTCATATAATTAATTGTTTCTAATTTTATTTTGACCTGCTAAAGCAGTCACTTGATTCACAAGATATGTCCTTCAAATGATTTGAGAGCAGGTCACAAGCAAAAAACTTATGGACCTGTTTGTAAATGTATTGAAAACAACTTTAGCCAAAATAACTAACTCTTTTAGACCTACCAAGACTTAAGCAATGATGACAATGACTAAACTAGACCATGTTAAAGCCTCATATCTTTCAACCAACCAAAAACTCCAAGAATCTACTCTTTACTAAAGCATTTTCATCCTTTTAACAGACTTCAAATAAAAAAGGGATTTTGACGAAGGAATAATCTATTTCTGGGGAGAGACCTGTGTCGCCCGGTGAAAAGTCCTTCTTGTCACTTTTCTGATATAAATAACTTCCAAATATACCAGAGAAAGTTAAAGTATGGAATGCAGAGGTTACTACCCTCGCACGATCACCCCTAAGGGCGTCGTGTATAAAGAAAGGGCGTGTGAAAGCCACTATTCACAGGTCGTCTTCCATTTAGAGTATTCCTTCGTCAATATTCACGAGGGGTGAGCCGCAACAGCGGTCTCAACCGCACCAACCTGAGCCATCCCACCGACGCCCGACACCAGCGCCATCTGACATACTTCTGATTTGGACTTGCCCGCAATTACAAGTTTTTTTTTTTTGCCCAGTCCATACGTCTAACCAGACAAATATCCTTACCTGTCCTAAACTTATTTGTGAGTGAGGACTCTGATGAAATTCCTCTTATTATAAAGCAAAGGGAAACTACCCTCTTGATTTTCCTTTGGTATTGAGTTTTGGGAGCATAGAGGTACTTATTGCTGTGTATATGAGATATACCTTTGCATCTTTAGATATTGTAGTTTGCTGGTGACCCACCCTTTTCTTGTATGACTTATATCACTTGCTCATGCAAGCGAAAGAACATTCCTGTACCATTCATTGGTTGGGGCAAGTATAGGCAGCAAAGATTAAATTACAAATGTGAAGTGTGCAATGAGTTGTCATTACTTATTCTTCCTTATTTACATTCATGAAAACTTAGAAATCACTGTTGTATTTATCACTATCTCTCCATTCTACTAAATGTGGTAATCAGCATATATAATTATTTGGTAAATGTTCTAGTGAAATTCATCATATCAGTTCAATACTTCCCCCAATATTTTAGATACCCTCCTCTCCCCTGCCCCCCAATCTAGTGGGCAAGCTGAGAGAGAAGAGTGTATGTAAATACCTGCTTGTTTTGTTGCAGTAACATCGGGTGATGATCAGTTCTCAACTCCTAAGTGGACTATTTAAGTCTGGTAGAAACTTTCATTTCCACTTTTTCTTACCAAAAGCTGGTGCTTGAAACATGGAGGCATATGAATATATGTTAAGTATCAAAATGAGGAATTTGCTATGAGAATTTCCTTTTTCAGAAAATACTTTTTTTTCAAATCATGAATGTGTTGA
Source organism: Palaemon carinicauda (assembly GCF_036898095.1). NCBI lineage: Eukaryota > Metazoa > Arthropoda > Malacostraca > Decapoda > Palaemonidae > Palaemon > Palaemon carinicauda. The sequence continues at coordinate 19,556,794 of NC_090737.1, forward strand.
TAGAAAATTTCCCTCAAAAGTTAGATTGTTATATTTATTATTAGAAAAAAGAAAAACAAGAATATATTTAAATCTTTGAAATGGTCACCTTGTTTGTCTCATGAACACTCAAGGAATAACCCACATACCAGGAACTGAATAGCGTCACAGGCCCCAGATATGGGCCATTTGGCATGAATTCATAGCTCCAATCCAATTTAACCCACATGATCTAATCCCAGAGTACAATACAGAACAGCATTTACATACCTATGTGACTGTCCAGTTTACAACCAAGAATGAATATCAAATCTGGCAACAAAATTTTGCAAGAAGTTTTATTAGCTTATTTCCTTATTTTCTTTCATCACTGGGCTATTTTTCCCTGTTGGAGCCCTTGGGCTTACAGCATCCAGTTTTTTCAACTATGGTTGTAGCTTAGCTTGTAATAATGATAATAATATTCCATATTTTCAGAGTATAGTAATCCTTTGTAGGATTTTTAAGGATTTGCTTTCTATTAAAATTACATACAGTTCTTTAGTTATCACCTATCTCTCTCACTTTAGATTTTCCAAGTTTTCAGTATAGCATTAAGGGTCTATCATGGCCTCAGTACCTGAGCTTCATCCATAAGTACCATATATCCTCTTCTAGAAAAATAAACTTTTTCTGTGCAATTATGTCTTTGTAGGCTTTTAATGCCAGCTTAATGGCTTACCAAGTTGGTGTTCGATAGACACTATCTTGAAATCTTGAAGAATCCTGGTTTACTTCTTGAGATTACCGGGATCTACAGTAGGTCCTTTAATAACTGTTTCCCATGTGGTCTATTAACTTTTTTGGGGGAGTTAATAAATTTATGCTTTTTGTATTTTCAAGAAATTCTAGTTTGTTACATGATGGGGGTTATATACTGTAGTTGGTTAATTACAGTAGATATAAAATATATGGTGACAATCTTGAGTTCTGTACAGTATTTCAAATATCTTTAGAAAAACAATATGGTGTCCAATAATTTTAATTATTTTGAACTCTGCTGTGTTAATTATATAAAGAACCTATCCCTTTCCTTCACTGGCTTCCTACCTCCATCAGAATGTGAGAGTTAGCAATATGAACATCAGGGGAGGTTCATAGAAATAAATGCAATTTTGATAACAAAATTTTCTATTTTTATACTTACCTGTTGTTCATATACATGCCCACCATCATCCCCATTGTCTCTTGATGACAAAAGGATAGGGAATGTTTTCAACTTATAAAATAAAATAACAAGAGCCACAGGCACTTCACTTCTTGTCAATAACTGCTAGTTTCTTATTACTCTACCAGTGGCATGTGTCTATTGCAAGGAAAGAAATGGGAAATTTTTTAGTTGTAGGGGTAAATATCAATAAACTGAGCTTCTACAGAAGCTTTATGAACATCATTGATTGGTGTGTATAGAAATAAAAATATTCTTGTTCCGACACTAAATACAAACCCTTTCGTTCTACATTTGGAATTTTACTTTCGACAAATGAGGAAGCCTAGTTATAAGACTTACTTTTAGCCAGTTGTAACTACCCCACTGCTAGTTAGTCGAGGTTGTAGGCTACCTCGCTCAAACATACACACACCGGTGTTGTCTTGTATCTTTTTCTTTTGGTTCGGCTGAAAGCGGACGTTGCTTCTCTTCGCCTTCCAACTTATCGACTGCCATTTGACAAATTTTTTGCTTTTTCTCTTTTCAGGTGTGATTGTTTTTCTTGTTGCCATTCATCATGCAAACCTGTCCAAGACCTGAGGGGCATTCACACGGTACCTTCATGTTCTCGGCTGAGACCAACCCCCTTTCGTTGTGTCCTGCCTGCAGAGGACGGCCTTGTGCGCAGGATGACACCTGCGAGGAACCCGGCAGTGGTCTTCCTCCCAGTGGGAGAGATATAGGTGGCAGCGCAAGAAGTCTAAGAGCGATTCTTTGCCTTCGAGGTCTTCTTCTTCGACACCCTGATTTCTTCCTAAAGCTCCTGCTCGATTGGTTTCTTCTGAGGACCGGTCGAACAGGAATGTTGACCAATTAACTCCAGTTCAACCCTGGAGTTTTAAGGACTGTGTTGCTTCCCGTAGTCAAGCGGTGCTGCCCTTTTCCTTGGGGGAGCCTTTTCTTGTGATGATATTTTACAGGTTTGGCCTTCACAGGGTGTTGCTGGTCCTCCATCGAAGGAACGCTTGTTGGAGCTTCTGCAGGGGGTTGCTGAGAGGAAGTGTACTCCGTCCTCTTCAGAGGTAGTGCTGGATCCCACACTGAGGAGCGCCGAGGTCCCTCTGCTTGACAAGGTTCCCGAGTCTGCCATCTGCGACGATCAATCGGTCCCAAGTCCTCCGCAGTTGCTGCTGCCGAAGACTACGCTTCTCCTCCTGAGTTTGCTCAACCTGCCAAGGAGGAGCAAGGTCCAAGGCATGTTTCTGCTCCGTTGGGTTGCCACCTTTCTCGTTCAAGACGCCGCCCTGCTTCTCCTCAGCCGTTCTCCAGTCCTTCTGAGTATGACACCCCTGCCAAGGATTCACGCCAATGACGAACTCATCGCGCAACCTTGTCACCCTCAATGTCTTCCTGCTGCCGACACTAGTAGCTCCCGCTGTCTCCCTAAGGAACATCACGATCAATCGTCAATGGAACGCAGTCCACACTGCGCTTCCCATCGTTCGCTCTCACCCCACAGCAGAAGGCACTACTATGACGACTCGAGATCGATGCTCTTCTCGTTCTTGCCCTCACTCCAGATACTTGCCAGCGTATGATTGCCAGTCTTCTCGTAACGCGTCAGCTAGAGACTACTCGCCTGCTCGCCATTACTATTCAGCACGAGTCTACCCTTCTCACCGCAAGAACATCAACGTCACCGTGACTGGGATCCTCCTTCCTCTCATGAGAGCTGCCCAACTCACCGCCCGTCACCTGTTCGCCACTACGCGTCCAGACCATCACCAGCCTGATCGTCCTAAGCTCGTCCAGTCTTTTTCTCACGACCTACAGCCTGTTCGTGAGAGCCAACTCACGGGTAACCATCTCTCTACGAGTGACCACAACAATCCTCCTTCTAGACTATTGACGAGTGAACCAGCCCCTGCGCCTGGTTGTGAAGCATGCTTTCCTAGACCCTCCAGACCAGCTTGCCCAGATCTTATGCTTGTCACTTTTCCTGCTCGCAACCTCTCTACAGTTCGCAGTGAGGTACCTCCTGTCCTACCAACTTGTCACTTTCTTGCACAGAGTGGTAATCCAGTGCATCGCAGTCCAGCAAGAGTTACGACTAACAGCGGTCGTCCACTTCCCTTCCCAGCCAACGGTAAGGATGCATTAAAGGTACAGGGTCCTACAACGGCCCACCTCCCACCTTATTCTTCTAAACCAGAGCAAGAGGCAATGCCGCTACCTATAACATCAGGTAAGCGACTTTGCTCCCCTACTTTTCAGGTGCCGAAACTACGATCACCAAGGAGGCAGTCTCCATCGCACAGCCTCTCCAGCGAGATCCCTTTCCTTCCGTCCTCCGGGAAAGAATCCTCGTAATTCGATGCCTTGGTGAAGGCGGTGAATCGGGTCGTCTCAGGAACGGCGCCTAATTCGAAGCTTCCGAAGATCCTGCTGGAGAAGTCGACGTCTTGTTGTTTCTCCTCCCCTACGTCTAACCCTAGACAGAAAGTTGCTTTGCTGGCCCTGTCCAGGGAACCTACACCACAGATGTTTGTCTCGCAGGTGATGATGACTCTAGTTCTCACCACCAAAAAGAAGAGGAGAATGAGGAATCCTCCTCCTCCTCCAGGAGATATTCTTCATCCCTGTACAAGCCAGGGCTCACAATCTCCTCAAGAGATCTCGCTGTCGGCTAACTATCGTTTATTGCCAATAGAAATAATCCCTCCGGAACAACAGTCCTTCTCGAAAGATGTAGAGCAAACCTTGGCAGTTCCTTCCCCAAGAGAATGACAGAACTCCAACAGGCAAAGGGATTTCTCCAGGTCATCTCTCCTTGAGGAATTCTTTCCTCCCTGAAGTGACAGTAAGGATGCCAAGATGGTGCCTCAAAACACCACAGCTAAATCTTCTCGGCAAATCCAGGAGAGGACTCACAGGCCCTCCCCGACAGCAGCAGGAATGTTGGCAAGAGACGTTCCGTAGGCCTCCGCACTCGATGACAGCCACGACCCACCCTGGGTTCTTATGTAAATTCATCTCTGCTTGAATTCACAAAGTCATAGACTTGGTACTGAATCCCAACCTCATCCGACTAGACGAACCCGAGCTCATGACGTTAGGGGTATAGGTACGTTCCTAGCGTTCAAGAGAAAGTATTCTGTGATGCAGGTTTTACAGGTGTGTGTGGAAGCGTCATATTACCTTTAATGCCCACTACCTGCAAGACGTGACCTACAAAAACACGGAGACACTCTCCATTTGCCCTGTGGTGGCTCCTGAACAAGTGGTTTAAATACCTCAGGCTCCTTGGTGGACAAGTATCAGATGGTTGAGAGCAGAAGTTACCTGGGATTAGTATGGGGTGAATGTTAAGAATGACTGGATCTTTCTTTCATCATCCCCTCTCTTGAGGAAGAGTACCTATGGTGTTCTGCAAGCTGACCTCACCTATCTGCAGGTAAAACCATTTCCCTTGTGTAACCTGGTATAGAAATAATACTTGTTGCATCCCCATAACCCGTGGCAAAGTGGGATTGGGTAGTGCTCATAGTTGATTCAAGATTTTTATATGTTTCTGTGCATTCTTACCTATACTAGTCACATTGCTAGTATCACAAAATCACACAGATTGCTTATTCCACTGACCGTGCGTTGCACGAAATTTAGCGAGATGTCAGGGGATCTCCCTTTTACATGCGGAACACGTACTGGGAAACTCCGAGCCAAAAACCAGCCAGTTAGTTCAGACTTCCACCTTCCTAAGGGGTGAGTCATCCCTAGTAAAGAGTGAAAGGGTTTGTATTCAGTTTCAGAACAAATGACAAATTTGAAAGTAATTTGTATATTTTCCTAACGATGCAAACCTTTGTATCGTTAGGGAAAATACAAATTACTTTCAAATTTGTCATATTAGAATTCCATTATTTGTTTATTGTAATTGAAGATGAAATCAAAGAAATTTCTTATTTATCCTGAGGAATTATGTAAAATGAAGCATTTTTATATCATACAAACATTGGCTTATTTAATCTTGTTATCATAATACTCCTCGACTCTGACTTATTTAATCTTGTTATCATAATACTCCTCGACTCCAAAAGAGTGAGAACCACCTCTCAAGTAGAGCATACCCACCATATCTCCCTCTTATATTAAATTCTAGCTTCAGTCTGAAATGTTGATAAGCTGTAGAATTCTATGATCACTAGCCATTCATCTGTCTTTTATTGCCGACTTCTGTTTTCCTACTATATTCTAATTATAATCAACTAGTCAATAGTGTGGAATGAGATCATAGGAAAGAGAAATAGAGTAAAGGATAGAAAATGAAACAGCAAGGCAGAAGAGATAAAAGATGTAGGCAGAAAGTAGAAGGAAATTTGTTCTATAGGTCGTACTTGTAATTGTAATTATTTTGTGGCTGTCAGGCACTACCAGGTAATACAAGTATGTGAATAGCCAAGAGTACAGTACTTTATATGTAATTTTATTTTTCTATAGATTGCTTTCTTTGTCAGGATTTTGATATTATGTAGTTTATTTGTGTATTTTTCCTTCTAACAGGATATTTAATTTATTTTGCTCTAATTATTTCCTATTTTGACATGATTGTTGAGTGAATTACATAAATCAAATAAACGCACGAAAAATCTATTTTTGGGTGAGATAGCCATGTCGTCCTTATGGAAGGTTCCTATAAGTACTGTAGCTTCCTAAGGGATATTTAACTACAGTGATATTCCCAGAGAATTTACCTTTAGGTCTCCAGTATTCTAACTCCTGGCGCGAATATCCTTAAAATTTCTCTTAAGGATATCGCATAAATCAGGAGACGTATATCTTGATGCGACACTGTAGTCAAATATCCCTTAGGAAGCTACTTATAGGAACCTTCCATCAGGACGACATGGCTTGAGCCCAAAAATTGAATATTGTTTTTTTTTAAATTTGGCTTTTTCTTACACAAATGCAAGGTTTTGTCCTTTGTATGTATATGCTTTCAGCAAAGTGGGATATGGCTGTTGAAAGTTAACCATGAGGCGGGTAGTTAGCTAGAGGGTGGCAGTAAGCCCAGCCCATCTGACAGGCCAGTGAGCCCTCACTTTGTTATCAACTGCCAGATATTACAGGCATACCGTACTTTCAGTGCCCTCAACTGGCTGTTTTAATCATATGCTAATTCTTTTAGATAATTTACTGGTAGATCATCATGTGCAAGGGAGATTAAGAAAGAGAGGATTTGCTGTTTTCCTAATAACTGTAGGTGTGTGGTAATTGTCTGTGAAACTGGCTAATATCCACATTCTTTTCCTTGTAAGGTAGCAATACTGTCTGTTGTTTATTCCCTCTTGAGTGTGGTCTTGTGATAATGACAACAATGTAATCCGAAACATTGTGCTCCATCGGAGGAAGAAGGTTTTAATGCCAGTGAGTATAAAGGGGAAGGGCACTACCATTCCTATTTTCTTCATTGTCTTTCTGATCCCATGAAGGAACTGAGGACTTATCACTTGGTTGTGCTGTTCCCCCAGAGATCTTTCCCCCTTGTGAGAACGTTGTCATTGGTGTGTTCACCCCTACAAAAGGCGAACTTTAAGTTCATCCTTCTCTTCAGCGTCACTTTCGTAAGTGAGTTTTTGCTGCTACTGGTCTTTGAAGAAGTCCAGGAAGACGGATCTGGGCCTCACCCTTTATTCTCCCTTCCTGGAGGATCATCTTTGACTCTTCCTGTACCTTCTTCCTATCCTGCTGTCACCAGAAGACTAGTGCTGACCTCAAACCAAGCCCATCATCATAGAGACTGCTATCAATACACAAGGGTTCCACGCATACTCCCTCTGGCTTGGACTGTATTGCCTTTTATGCAACGGTGATCTTCCCCAGATAAAAACTTCAGGAACGCAATCATTAATGCGTATGTGCGCCATGTGTAAGGTCTCCATATGTATTAGCTTGGAACATATTATGTACCTTCCATGAGCACCTGACATACACTTGTGCCAGAGATCCACACACTTGGTCTTCATGATCTACGAACATGAGCATGATAACGTCAGTGAGGTACAGTATGTAGTGAAGTCAACAGACCATCTCTTCATCCTGCTGTCTGACCCTTCACTGGCTGAGAATCCATTGATATGGGCTTGAGACACACATAATCCGTGTGCAAGGTCTTCACGTGTATGGTTTCTGCCCATGCTGCCTACCTGTGATTAAGGTTTCCACCTGTACAGGCTTGACCTTACTACTTACAATGTGCTCTCACTTGATACACTCCACACTTATGATCTTCATGTGTCAGAGGGAATAAGAGAAGCCATTTCTCTACATGGATTGGCTCAGACCTGACTTCCTACCACGCGTACGTGCCAAGCTCCATACTCCTGCTCTCCCTCCGAGTGATCAGTCTTCATGTGCTTTAGGTTACATATTGCTGACACAAAGGGCATTTGTCACCTACTTCTTAGCATTCTACATAGACATCAACTTCTTCCTACATGCAAAGATCCTTCCATGCATCAAAATCTTTCTATATGCCAACGCTGGTCTATGCCATGAGATCCTACCACGCTTCGAGACTGGACAACGACATTGGACCATCCAACATGTCTACACGTAGGGTCAAGAAGGTGACATATCAGTTACATTTAGAGGAGAACAAGGAAGACATCTTTGAAAAAGTCCAGGAATACCCATTGATAGGAGACTGTACATATGTGTGACTCCTACTGTTATGCTTGGGAAAGGGATCCCAGTATGCTCTCGCCTTGTATGAGAAGTGAGAGGGTGTGCACTTGGAATATTCCCATCCCTGAGTATGCATGTTTATACATGTTGCAGGTAGTCACACACCTACCACTTGTGGTCTGTTCATCACAAGAACAACCACTAATGCTGCCAGTAGGAAGAAGGAGCTCCACCCTTCTTTCCCCACTCCTGGACAATCTCTCTCTCGATTTTGGTAGAGAGAAGGAAGCGGTATGTTCTGAGAGTTTACCCTTCAGGACAAATATCGGTTTGTGCCACTTTTGCATAAGTGTTCGGTGTTTTACCGAATGTTGTGTCCTTGACAGAACACTGCTACTTTACCCAAAGAAGAAGATGTTGTATAAGATGTCCCATCAACGTAGCTGCATATCTCCGATGATCTCTTCCCACATATCTGAGGACAGTACATACTAGGAGAAGCAATATGTATGAAGATCATACCCAGGTCTGAATGGTACACAATAAAGGTGATCACTCTCAAATTATCAGCACAATACCAAGCTCTTGTACCTTCGAATGGGATAGAAAACTGCCGCCCTCTCCCATCAATCTTCCAACACTTACCGAGATGACAAGATCAAGACTGCTCTAACAATCATTGAGATGCCACATTGACAAGACTCGGCACCACCAACAGGTCTTCAAACCACATGCCTACGTGCCACTCAGTGCCACGCTCTCACGTTCACCAACTTTCACCAATCAGAAACTGAAGCACTAATCGCTTTTCCAACCTCTGATGGCATGGGGGCTGAGAACACCTTGGCCTCTGAGGAGTCATATTTTCAAGCTGTTGTCCCTTTCCCTACAGAGTTTTTCTCATTTACATTCTCGAGCCAGTACAAGTAGGCACTTGAAGGATTTTCCTGAGTTATTGAGCCTTCAGAGGTGGCACCAGCTACAGCTCTTTGAAAAGAAGAAACTACCTGTGAAGACCAATCTTTCAGTCTTGTTAGATTTTTTCCAACCTCGCTTACACTATACAGGGAGGTGAGGTGGTGCAAGGTACAGGTACTCATGCTCTTTCTACCAGTACCCGTTCCTGAACAGGGATGATTATGCAAACTATCAGTCAGGATGAAGGACATTGTCCTCGCCCTCCACCTTCTTCAGAGAGCTTTGGAGTGGTGTCTTCATGCAGGATGAATGCAATGTAACATCCTGTTTTGTGTGAGAGAAGTCTGATTGGTCCAATTCTCATGAGACATTAAGTGATTCCTCTACAGTACTGTATATTGTTGTGTAGGAGGAGTAGCAATCTACCAAAGCTCAACCCTCCTCGGGAATGTGTTTTGATACAAATTACTGGAACTCGCACTGCTGCTCCTAGTGCTAGGTCTCATGCAAGTCCAAGGACAATCAATGCTGTCCAAGAAATTGATAGCCACCCATGTTTCTCTCCTGCGTGAGGACATTCCTGGGATTTTTTAGTAATGCCAAGATTTTGAAGAATGTCTAGAGAACCATCAGTATATACCAAAAGTATTTCCACTTGGGAGGACTATCCAGTACATTCTTGCCTTGTATGCGACACAAGAGGTTCCATGTCACAACATTTCCTTCCCAGAATATGTCTCAGTATGCGGTATAGATGTTCACGCACCTGCCATTGCTGCTCGGTCTCATACAAAACTGAACATGCGCACCCTGTTGCAGGATGACAGTTACTGCCCTCCTTCCCTTCCCTCTTCAAAATATTCCATAGATGACAATCCAAGAAAAGGAGTGTGGTGGAGCATATGATCAACGAGAAATGCGAATGTAATAACATTGTATAATTGATCTCAGGCCATGATCACAACACACACAATCTCCAAGATCTTCGCCTTCCTTTTCACAGATCGAGTTGTCTCAGATTAACCAGTCACCAAAGGATCAGTCTTCTACTAGTTTGTGAGATAGCACGTGATGGGACACTTCATTGCTATTTCAGTGAATTTTTCAGGTTATAGAACTTTTGTATCTGCTTGGTTCCAGGTTACCTGGTTCACAATATGGGCAAAATAGGAACCAATGACCATTTTTATTGCTTGTACAGGCCATGTGATCCTCCATTCATAAGCGCCAAGGTTTTCCTTGTGGTCTTCATTCGTGCCTTGTCTTTACAAGAACGTTCCAATTGTTTCCTTTCCCCTCAAGTCAGGACTCCTCGTGATCTCAACAATCGTCGTTTCCCACTGGATCAGCTGTGATGGGGAACCATATGATCAAGAACCTGTGATTGGAAACTATGTAATTGGGAATCATTTTAGTGGGAGCCATGCAATCGGGAACCACACAATCAGAACTTAGGCTCTTTCTTTGGGTGATTATTACATCTGTGTCACCAGGGATCTAATACACCTATCACCTTTTATCTCTTCCATCCCAGCGCTCCCAACCCAGAGATCTTTCAACACTCAGGATCTTTTGGTGCGGTGACACTGTTCACCGGTCCAGGACAGGAGATTTTGTCATACTCCGAGATTTAACCAAACACAAAGATATTTCAACTTGTTTGCATGATAGAGATTGGAATAGGTGACTTGTTAGACTTGATCTCGGCACTCTTGCTCTCACAATTGTTGGCAAGAATCCTCGACAGTCAATGGCTGGCACTCATGTTGTGCGTCTACATGCTGCATGATAGTATGCTCCGTTGTTTGCTCTCCAAGGCCAAAGCATGTGGTCTCCATATCCTCAGAGAGTATGAAAGCCAGAAGCAGTTTAGTCACTGAAGATCACTCAACACTCATTTGTCCATTCTTCCTTTACCGGAGATCGCCTTATTCTATTTACTGACTGGACGGTAAATGTCCTAGCTAAGCTACAACCCTTTCTGGAAAAGCATGATGCTACAAGCCCAAGGGCTCCAAGAGAAAAAAAATAGCCCTGTGAGGAAAGGAAACAAGGAAATAAATAAACTACAAGAGAAGTAATAACAATCAAAATAAAATACTTTGAGATCATTAACAACATTAAATTAGATCTATCATATATAAACCATAAAAATTTCATAAAAACAAGAAGAGAAACAAGATAGAATAGTGTACCCTCAAGCAAGAGAGCTCTAACACAAGACAGTGGAAGACCATGGTACAGAGGCTATGGCACTACCCAAGACTAGAGAACAATGGCTTGATTTTGGAGTGTCCTTCTCCCAGAAGAGCTGCTTACCATAGCTAAAGAGTCTCTCCTACCCTTACCAAGAGGAAAATAGCCACTGAACAATTACATTACAGAAGTTAACCCCTTGAGCAAAGAAGAATTGTTTGATAATCTCAGTGTTGTCAGGTGTATGAGGACAGAGGATAATGTGAAAAGAAAAGGCCAGACCATTCAGTGTATGTGTAGGCATAGAAAAAATGAGCCGTAACCAGAGAGAGGGATGCAATGTAGTACTGTCTGGCCCGTCAAAGGATCCAATAACTCTCTAGCGGTAATATCTCAATGTGTAGTTTGTGCCTTGGCTAACCGAGAGATAATGTAGAGACAAGACTTCTTTTGTTTGATAGAGAGTCTAGTTCCCCCATGGGCAGCTCCCAGCGATCGATCCAGTAGTTCCTGAAGTGTTACTTATCAGCAACTAGTGTTCTTCTTAACTTATGGTGTTGTTAGAGCAGGTATATTGGATGATCTACCCTGGTAGCTACAGTCAATCCTTACTGTGGGAATTCATCACCTCCAGAGAATCTGTAGTCAAGACTTATTTAGGGAGGGATGGGGCACCCGCTTGAGTATCCTATCCATTTTGGGTACCGTATATGATTCACAGAACAATCGGACCTGCTTTTTAACCTATCAGTAACACATACAGTGTTACTAACTATGCAAGCTTTCAATAGGAGTTTGATAAAGCACTCTAGTATTGATGAAGGTTCAAAATTTCCGTTCATGACTACGTCATCAAGGGACTTGTTTCAGGGACCCTTATCAAGCAGGTGCACTCTAGGGAAGTCATCAACATGGTAAAAATGTTTGCAAAGTTCAATCCAGGCAGAAAGACTTTACGAGCAAACATACTCAGTCGACAGGGACTTTGCACAAAGGTCAATTGTGATCTCTACATTATTGCTTGGCAGATAAGCTTCTTACTTCAGGTGTTTACCATCACATGGCTGGCTTGTCATTCAGCTGAATAAGAAACTTCCAGTATTCCCCAGTCCCAGTCCATCAGCAGCGTTCGTGGATGCTGTCCAGCATCTCTGGGAATACCAGATGCTTATTCCTTTGCTTAGCATGATCTTGATCTCTCCCTAGCAGCTACATGCCAATGATATATTTTGAATCAGCTGGTTCCTTTCTTCCTTCATTGTGGAAGATCCTCAGTCCTTACTGTGGATACTGCTGAGTCCTAGTTATAAATTTTCATCTAGGCCATAGGTCTGGACCCTTTGCAAGAATTGTCTAGACCCATAAGATGTTTCTTGAAAGTTCAGGCTACTGGGAACATTTCATGAGTTCGCAGGTCTCTCATGCATCCCGCTTGAATCTGTGTTTCGGGCGGCAGATAGGTTTCTAACCTTCAAGACCTTCCTCTACCAGCCTAGCCCTGATGAAGCAATTTGGAAACGGCATACCTTGGCCTGTGTCACAAGTCATTCTGTATTATAAAATACTTCTATCACCTTGTTTCAGGAGTTCATGGTCAGGATCTAGAACCCAGCTGTTTACGACTTCAACTCCATCTTCATCTCTTCCCGAAAAGAAGTGACTAGCAGGACCAGAATGACTTGCCTTCCTGTCCTGGGAGGACTCTACGATTCTTACAGCACTAGTAGGAATAAGAGAAAAGATTCTAGAACTCTGTTTCTTACAGGCTTCTTGGGACATTCAGACGTGCTCCTCCAGCTGGCAAGGAGATGAAGGGAGCATTCTGGATTCAAGCACACAAGGTCAGACATATTGGATCTATCCCAGCTCTCAGGAAGAGCCTGTCAGGGATGCAGTTCTTTAAGACAATGAGTTGGGTAACAACAGACAACCTTGTTTGCCCATTATCCACGTGAGCATACCCAAAGGTCCCTGGATACCTGTATCCTTGAGTTGGTAATAGTTGCTCAACAGATCATGCAGCAACCTAGCTCCTTCACAGGATAAGAAAAATCTTGTCTAAGAAAGCGGTCATGACATCACAAATGACTGCCCCATTTCACCTCCTCTTTTTTTTTTCTTGGGAAGCAGCAGTCACTCCATTATTTGCTGGATGAGATGCTAGATGCAGGTGAGCTACAGGATCAAGTAACTTTTCATAATAAATAAGTTTTATTTAGGAGTATCTCCTTCACCCTCCCAAATGAGGGAGAGGATGGCCAAATGTATGCAATCCAATTTTTCACAAATGACCATACTGTATATTCAGACAACATATCCATGACACGAGTATAGGTTTTCCATTACCATCGGCCAATCACGGGTAGTGACCTAGCCTAACACCTGCCTCATCTTCTTGCCCAGGTTGTTAAAAGGTTGACAGGAGTTATCACTTTCTCTCCTGTACAGGACTGAAATGCTTTAACATTTCCCAGAAAAGTAAGCCAGCCAATTTAGTTATAGAGACTTCCTCCTTCCTAAGGACAAAGGCTTGTATTTGTGTAGGAACAAATCACAAATATTCAAAGTCATTTGTATTTTTCATAACCATATAAACCCAACTCCTTTAATTTGCACTTCCTCCCTCAACCACCTCTTAAGACCTAGGTTTAGATTCTAAGTGAGAGCTCAGTGACCTGTCAGGTGGGCTGGGCTTTACCCCCTCCGCCACCTTGTGAAGTTTATCAGCTGTATGCAGCTTTAGCTTTACTTTAAGCATATTTTTATTAAAAGACTCAGGAGGTTAAGGCTTTCCTAAAAAGGAAGAGAAAGAGCTTCAACCAGTAACTTGCTGCAGAAGTGGACTTGTTCAATGCCAGGAGGGTACTTTGGAAAAAATTGTTCCTCTACTCAACTCTCACCATAATTTAGTTTTATGTGGTATTCTGCCAGGCTAGCCATTTGTAGACTCCACAAAGGGAAATGTTGTTGTCACCCATGATCTTTCTGACAAAACTTAAGAATTCTCAACAAACAACTCTCAAGATACATACACTTGTGCCTAATCTATTCACTTCATGAATGAGAAGGACAAAAAGATGTTTGGACATGTCAGACAGAAGTCCCCCTCAGTAGTCATGGAATATTGCTTTAATAACTTTCATGGTAGCAATGATTTGGAAATTCTTTACTATTTATATATTTTAGCCTAAAAATCAATAAAATCTTAAAAACTAAGTCATGGTGGCGAGGATGGGTCAATTCCAGCTCTAGGCAAATGTATCTGAGCAGGAATAGTCTCTATCTATGTGTCCTATGTGAGATATTTGCATGCACCCTAACTTATGGTGCCTCTGTTGAATTCCTACCATGACAATTAAGATTTTTTTCATTTTGCTCCAAGACCTATAGTGATAAACATATCCAAAAATGGTTAAGAAATCGAGCAGTTAGGAGGTCATTGCTGCTGATACAAGTATATGTATATTATGCACATTCATCAGCCAGAAAAACAATGAAATCTTCAACACTATGCCATAGTGTTGGGCTTGAATCTCCAGTATTCCAGTGATACAAAACATACAGTATTTCTGTTTGCTGACGTATGTTTAAAGCATATGAGCTGAAATAGAATTACAGTATATCCTTTGTGGATGAGCGGTTAATTTAACCTTACCTTACTTTAACTTACTGTGTGTGTTTAAATTCTACAATGGAAAATAGGGCTTCTTCATTTGAGTTTAGGGCTTACAGTGATGGGCATATACAAATAGGATTATGAAATAAACAAATTCGAGACGTACAGTATTTTGGGTAAAAATCATGATGAGTAGATTTCATATATAATGTGTCTTATTTGCATTGCAAATATCATTAAAAAAATAAATGGAAAAAAAATAAACAAAGTACTTTCTAGTTATTTTAGAATATTCTCAATGCACCTCAAAGATGGATTAAATTGATACGGAGACACTTATTACGTATGGTTTTTATTTCCTTCCTGGTGGTTTTTTAACATTTAGATCACAAGTTATCGAGTGACTTGAAGATTGCGTACCATACATGTCTGCATATATATATATATATATATATATATATATATATATATATATATATATATATATATATATATATATATATATATATATATACTGTATATGGAAAACATCCAGGAACAGAAGCTCACTTAAAATAAACCACAAGGAAAGAATATAATACTGTGTAAAAGACATCTTCTGGAAGGCTGATACATAGGCAGAAGTTTTTACAATGTATATGGTACAGTGAGAGTACAAAAATACATAAAAGATTCTGTAGAACAAATCATCAGAAAACAAAGTCCCCTGTTCTACCAACAACCCATCATCGCTATCATGGGTGGAGCTCAAATCCCATTAACTGAGGAAAGAGCATCTTGAATGATGACCAAGATGTGCAAGTTCTTCTAGATCTTCTGACTGTTACCTACAATTTCTTCATACTAATGAGAGTTTATCTTAAATAATTTTGCTTGTCCATGTACTGGGTCGTTTCTTAGCATTATTATTGAATTTTTAATCAATTGATCTCAAAGAGTTGTTGATGATGGGCACCATAGTGAGTATAGAATGTGATAACTGGTGTTCCACAGGGTAGTGTTCTTGGCCCATTACTTTTCATACTATATACACATGACATGTGGTTTGGCCTAGAAAACAAGCTTGTTGCATATGCAGATGATGCTACTCTCTTTGAATCAATTCCATCTCCTGAATGTAGATCTGGGGTTGCTGAACCCCTTAATAGAGATCTAGCTACAATTAATGGATGGTGCAAATTATGGGGTATGAAGTTGAATCCTAACAAAACTTAAAGTGTGATTGTAAGTAGATCCAGGACAGTGGCTCCTCAACATCCGGATCTCAGAATTGATCATGTTTCTTTAACTTTGTATGACTTAAAATTTTAGGTGTGATTCTCGACAGCAAATTTACTTTTGAAAAACATTTAAGGTCTGTGTCTTCTTCAATTGCACAAAAGATTGGGTTATTGAGCATGTCTTTTAAGACTTTTGGTGATCAATCTGTTCTGAAGAAGTGTTTTAATTCTTTCATTCTACCTTGTTTCGAGTATTATTTTCCTGTCTGGTCTTCAGCTGCTGATTCTCATCTTAATTAGTTGGACAGGAACTTACGGTTTATCAAATTTCTTATTTCTGATCTAGATATTAATCTTTTGCACTGTCGTTTAATTAGTTCATCATGCATATTGCATAAAATTTTTCATAACTCTGACCATCCTTTACATTCAGATCTTCCTGGACAATTTCATCCTGTTCGTAATACTAGGCATGAAGTTAATTTTAATAGTCAGGCCTTCTCCATTATGAGGCTCAGTACTACACAGTATTTTAGAAGTTTTATTCCAACTGTGACCAAGCTGTGGAATGATCTTCCTAATGGGTAGTTGAATCAGTAGAACTTCGAAAGTTCAAAGTTGCACCAAATGTTTTTATGTTGAACAGGCTAACATAAGTCTTTTTATAGTTATATATGAATTATCTGTTTTAATGTTGTTAATATTTTTTAAAATATTTTATTTAAATTTTTCATTTCTTCTCATATCGTTTGTTTATTTCCTTTCCTCACTGGGCTATTTTTCCTTGTTGGAGCCCTTGGTCTTATAGCAACTTTCTTTTTGGGCTCAAGCCATGTCGTCCTGATGGAAGGTTCCTTCAGTAGCTTCCTAGGGTATATTTAACTACAGTGGATATTCCCAGAGAATTAAACTAAAGGTTATCACAGAATTCTAACTTCTGGTGCGAGTACCCTAAAGGTTTCCCTCTAGGATATCGTATATCAACAGGGGACGCATGTATGAACACGCCACATAGCTATCTGCACCCCATATAGAGTTAACACTTCGATATGGAAAGGTGGCTGAGTAACTGAGGAGCCGTTCCAAAGTTACTCTCATCCGTGGCTACTTTTGGTACTCGAGACGTAAACAAACGGGCGCCATTGCTGAATGACGTCACGTCCGTCCTCATCCTTTCGCCTGTAACTCCTACGCTAAGTCGGATTTTTCCCAAGTGCCTCTTTTATCTGCTTACATCGCCGTTATGTCGCAGCCTTCAGCCTCGCCTTCTTCTGGAAAGTTGAGTACCAGGTCCTAGTATTGTTTAAATAAGCTCTGGCCGTAAAGTAACTTCTATTTTTCCTGAAATATTGTGTTTTGTGTTGGAGCTGTGCCGATACCGGACGCGCCATGACGGCGTCGCTGTTCACGTTGCATGCTTTATTTAGTTAGCCAGAACAGCCTTCTCCAGTCCTTTAACTAATTAATATTATTAGATATTTAGTCTTCATAGCTAGGAAATCATTATATCGTGTTTTAGCGCTCGTTAGACTACGGTCGTTGATCGACCCCATACTAGATCGCTGGCCTAGCCCCTAGGCTTGACAGCCTGGTGCTCGCTTTAATGCATGATATATATCAGTGTTCCTAAGTTAAGTTATGAAGATTTTGGCATTATTAAACGTACTAGTTACTGTGATGTAAGTGTTTTCGCCTTCGGGGACCATACAAGGGACTGAGTTGGTTTGTGTACCAACCCCCTCCTAACCTAATGTAGGAACCCTTGTATGCTTCCTATTCCCCTTGCCTACGGGTAATTCCCTCTGGGTAGCCTTGCTTTTCCCTTGTTCTATAATAGGGAGAATCTTGTCTTCACCCAGAGTAATTATCGCTTCTCAGCCTACCCTAAGGGAATGACCCCCCCTTAGGGTCGCGCCTGAGACATTAGGAAGGGCTCTGCCCTTCCCCAGTTGCACTTGGTTGGGTTACTCCTTCCTCCCTGCAACTAGCGATGTGTCTTTCCAGGCCTTCCTAGCCTAGGAGTTGGACCTCCTAAACGGATTTTGAGCGAAGCGAAAAATCTATTTTTGGGTGAGATAGCCATGGCGTCCTGATGGAAGGTTCCTTTTTGGTAGCTTCCTTGGGTATATAACTACTAAATATTCCCAGAGAATTTAACCACAGGTTATCACAGAATTCTAACTTCTGGAGCGAGTATCCTAAAGGTTTCCCTTTAAGACATCGTATATCAACAGGGGACGCATGTATTAACGCGCCACATAGCTATCTACACCCTACATAGAGTTAACACTTCGATGTGTAGGGGCGGAGAATAGCTGGGGAGCCGTTCCACAGCTAATCTCGTTCGTGGCTACTTTTGGTACTCAAGACGTAAACAAACGGGCGCCATTGCTAAATGACGTCACGTCCGTCCTCATCCTGAAGCCAGTTGCTTGCCGATCACCATGATACAGCAGAGCAGGGTGGGACCTGAAAAACTGGACGAAGTAGCTTCGCTCAAAATCCGTTTTTTGGGCTCAAGCCATGGCATCCTGATGGAAGAATACCAGAGAATCAATGTATCGTGGTAGATTTTCCCCTTTTAGTGTAAGTGCCGAGGGCTTTGAACAGGTTAGCATAGTAATCTTAATAGAAGAACCGTAGGGAAGAGAACTTCCTGCCCCCCTAGCAGTGAAGTCCCCACGGGCCATGCCGAAGATCAAAGTGGTCATCGAAGGACTACTCACATTGCTGGGAGAACCTGAAGAACTTGGAGACAAGACTGAATGGTTTGCATTCATATAGGAACATTCTCAAGGGCAGACGAGTGGTGGTTAGGCACTGTATGTTAATGGAGAATTGTCTGGTCTCTAAGGTATGAAGTAAGTAAGTATTCGAGTAGGAATATTACATTATTACACAGGTGAGTATATAATAAGGGTTGAAACCTTAGTAATCTTCATCAACCATAAGAGGAAGGGGATAATAAAACTATGACAGACGTGTATTTCATAGTATAAGTAGGAGCGGATTGAGACGCACAAGTAATAAAATAGAAATTTTATTTCACAATTGCAGAATATATTAATGAAATGCAATAAATATGTAAAAGTAATTTACAACAAATTATAATGTACATAGTAATGAAAGACGTGCTCTTGAATCTGAAAGAGAATTTCAAAATTATTAGTAGGCACTCGTTCCAGAGGAACGTCAGTCTTTAAAATTAAAACACATCATGCTCTAGGCATGCGGCACTCGTGTGACGACTATGACATTTCACCTGGGATAAGAACAGTATATGAAAAACACTAAGTGTTTTGAAATCACTACGTATCACTCGAGGGTCAACATAGGCACCCGTAGAGTTAGAGTCCCAAGTAACTCACTGTTCTATGCAGAGTTAGGTGCAGGTTTCATAACACTACCTGCGGCTACCACAAAATGTTTGACTTCGTGCACTTGTTTCGCATAATGTTTGAAGAAAACGCGCGAAGATTTCCAGCCTGTGAAACTCTTAAGGCTTTCGAAATCCATACTCTGAAAGAAATTCAGAGACGATGCAACTTTTCTAGGATCGTGACCGGCGGGTGTACTGTCAGGATCCGCTCTGCGAATGAAGTAGGTGATTTTCGCTCTTAGTTGTTTCAGTGACAGGTCGCTGCCCGATGTTTCTCCTTTGAAGAGTTGGCCTCCACCAAAGTCCGAAATTCTTCGAAGATAGACCTTGAGGCTCTCTACTGGACATAGAGAGGCATCTTCTTTCAGGGGGCATATTCTCCAAGGGCCCCATCTTTTGGTGGATAATTCGTTTTTGGCGAGAAACGTCGGATCCGGGAAGAGGGTAAGGTCACCTGAATCTGTAAACAGAATGTGGCCCTCGTCCCTTGATAATGCCACTATTTCGCTGACTCGGGCTCCTGAGGCAAGAGCAAAAAGAAAAATAACTTTCTGAGTCAGATCCTTGAGAGGGCACGAATCATTGTCCAAGTTGGAGGCAAAATGGAGCACCTTGTCCAGAGACCAGGAGATCGGTTTTGGTGGGGGTGCTGGGCGTAGACGAGCGCATGCTTTCGGCAGTTTATTGAAGATGTCGTTGGACAGATCAATCTGGAAGGCATACATCAGTGGTCTAGTCAAGGCCGATTTGCAAGTAGAAATCGTGTTGGCTGCCAAGCCCTGTCCATGAAGGTGAATAAAGAAGGACATGCAAAAATCAATGGTGATTTCCGTAGGATTTTTTGCCTTGACGAATGAGACCCATTTTCTCCAGGATGATTCATATTGCCGTCTTGTGGATTCGGTCTTGTATTCCTCGAGGAAGTCTAGACTTTTCTTCGAGATCCCAAACCTTTTCTTCGCGGCTAGGGAGAGAAAATCATGAGATGAAGGTCCTTGATTTTCGATGATGAAGCGAAGACAGTCGACTTCTGTACTTGCTGGGAGAGAACTGGGCCCGGGAGAGGGATCAGCTTGGGCTGCAGCTCCAGGACCAGGGGGTACCAATTGCTCCGGGGCCACTTGGGAGCCACTAGGGCCGCTGTCCCTTTGAAGGTTCTCAGTTTGGAGAGGACTTTCAGTAGAAGGTTGGTGGGAGGGAACAGGTAGATCTTGGACCATCTGTTCCAGTCCAGTGACATGGCGTCCACCGCTTCTGCCTTGGGGTCCTCGTACGGGGCCACATATCGAGGAAGTTGATTGTTGTCGCTCGTTGCGAAGAGATCGATCTGAAGTTCTGGGACTTGGTGAGAGATGAAGGAGAATGATCTTGCGTCTAGAGACCATTCCGACTCTATCGGGCTTGTCCGGGATAGAGCGTCCGCCGTCACGTTGCGGAATCCTTGTAGGTGAACTGCAGACAGGTGCCACTTCTTCTTCTCTGCCAGACGGAAGATTGTCAGAAGCACCTGATTTATCTGGGGCCTAGGCGATTGAGACATCGAACTACCACCGAGTTGTCTAGGGTTAGACGAATATGGATCGAGGGAGGCGGGGAGAGTTTCTTCAGCGTTAGAAGGACGGCCATGGCCTCCAAGATGTTGATGTGAAACGTCTTGAATAGGGGAGACCATGTGCCTTGAGCCTGTTTTTGGTGGGAGTGAGTTCCCCAACCCTCCAGCGAAGCGTCCGTGTGGATGTTGAGTGATGGAGGTGGGTGTTGAAGAGGGATGGACCTTTTCAGGGCCCTTGCTTCCGACCACGGCTTGAGGAGAAGCCGAAGTCTGTTTGGGAGCTGTCTCTTGAGGTCTCTTCGAGCGATGGATGCAGAACGTCTCCATACTCCCGCGGCATCCTTTAGCTGTGCACAAAGCACTGGGTTTGTCACTGAGGTGAACTGTAGAGAGCCTAGAATTCGTTCCTGCTGACGTCTTGAGATCCGTTTGGATTTTAGCAGTTGCTTGACAGACCCTGCTATTTCCTTCCTTTTCTTCTGGGGGATGGAAAGGCGGTGTGACTGAAGGTTCTACTGGATTCCCAACCATTGGAACTTCTGAGCTGGAGAGAGGCGAGATTTCTTCGCGTTTATCTTGAATCCCTGGTGTTCTAGGAACTTGGTGACTTTGCTGCAGGATCTTAAACAATCCTCGGGCGATGGAGCCCAGACTAGCCAGTCGTCGAGGTAGGCCATCACCTGGACGTCTTGGAGGCGGAGCTGTTGTACTATGGCGTCCGCCAGCTTTGTGAAGATCCGAGGGGCCACGTTGAGGCCGAAGGGCATGGCCCTGAAGGCGTAGCTTTTCCTTTGGAGTCGAAATCCTAGGTAGGAGGAAGCGTGGTGGTTCATTGGAACGTGCCAGTAGGCATCCGCCAGGTCTATGGAGACCGTGTAAGAACCTCGAGGCAGAAGGGTCCTTATCTGTTGGAGAGTCAGCATCTTGAACTTGTTGTTCGCTATGAACTTGTTGAGGGGGGATAAGTCTAGAATGAATCTGAGCTTTTCGGAGTCCTTCTTGGGGACGCAAAACAGTCTCCCTTGGAACCTGGTTGACTTTACCCTCCTTATCACCTTCTTGTTCAAGAGATCTAGGACATATTCTTCCAGAAGGGGGGTTGAATGTTGGAAGAATTGCTGGAAGGTTGGGGGTGGTTGAGTCCAACTCCAGCCTAGACCCTTCTTGACGATGCTGTGTGCCCAGGGATCGAAGGTCCAACGATCCTGGAATTGGCGGAGTCTTCCTCCCACCGGAAGCACTTCATTCCTTCTGGTGTCCCGAGGGTTTACTGCCTGGGCCGCTAGCTCCCCTTCCTCCTCTGCCTCTGGAGGGACGGCGAGATGCGTCTCTGCCCGCACCTCTGCCTGAGCCTCTACCTTTGGGACGAAAGGTAGTCGTCTGTTGCTCGAAGGCAGGGGTGAAAACCGGTGACTGGGACAAGACCGGTTGGGTGACCAGTTGAAAGGTCTGCTGTGGCTGAGCAGCCACTTGGGGAGTAGCGGGTCCAGGAAACTGCCGTCTCTGTTGACGTTGCTGGGGTTTAGGCTTGGAGGATTTCCTCTTAGGTTGAGGGCCATCGTCCTGAGAGGATTTCCTCTTCTTCGACATGCCCCACTTGTGGAGAAGGTTCCTGTTCTCAGTGGCGGCCTTGTCAGTGATCTCTTTCACAAGATCAGAGGGAAAGAGGTGTTTACCCCAGATGTTGGAGGAAATCAGCCTCCGGGGTTCGTGTCTCACTGTGGCACTTGAGAACACGAATTCACGACAGGCTCTCCGAGCCTTCATGAAGCTGTACAGGTCCTTAACTAGAGTCGCCATATGCGTTTTGGCGAGCACCATGTAGTGGTCGGGGACTCTAGTGTCACCGGCCATGACGTCAAGCTGTACTTGGAGGGACATGGATGCGGCGAGCCTTTCCTTCGTGTCTTGTTCCCGATGAAGGAGATGGTCATTAAGTTTCGGGAGGTCTTCATTAAACTGACGTCCAGCAACGTCAGGATCTAGTTTTCCCACCACGAAGGTATGCTGGATATCCTTCCAGTGTCGAACATCGGGGGGAGTCACCAGGGAGAAGGGTCTGCACTCCTCCAGTGCAGGGCAAGGTTCCCTTCTTCCACTGCCTTATGTACCGCAGCGAAGGCCTTTTCCATGAAGGGAAGGATCGCATCATCAGGTGCAACGTAGGTAGGGTGCTTCTTGCTCAGTGCCGGAAACTTTGAGCAGGTAAAGCCCCTACTTTTGAAAGCGTTGGCCAGTATAGGGAGATCGAACACTATCACCTCCTTAGGTTCGGTCTCTTCTTTAGAGGCAGGTTCGGATCGAAGCCGGACGTAACAGTCCGGATAAGCCTCAAAACTCGGGAAGAACTCCACTTCTTCCAGGGCAACCGAGCCGACCTTCTCACTGATGAAGATCCTGCCCGTTGCAATAGGCATATGCTCAGCATACCTCCAGGGGTTGGCGTGCGAGCATGCCGGGAGGTCCTTAACCGAAATTTTTTTCGGCTCCTTGGAACTTCCCATGGTCCTGATGTACTCGTGTGTCTCACGGAGTTTCTTGTCCATAAGGGCTTCAAGCATACGGAACATCTCCTGGGCGCTGGGTGGGATGGGGTCCGGGGTGGCGGAGGTAGACGGGAGAGATACTTCCGTCGGTGTAGGAGTTGGGGCGGTGGTGGAAGGCGGAGCGACCTCCTGCTCCGACTCGGTGTATTCCACTTGGTCCTCCTCATAGTCCAACTCTTCGGCCATGAGATTCCTCTCCGTTGTCTCCGAAACCTCCGACATACGCTCCGCGTTGTCGGTATCCAGGCGACACTCGTGCATGGACTGGGCCATGACAACATCGGGTTCCACCGTGATCTGGACGGTGGGGATCTGATCCTTGGGGACCACAGAGTCTGGGGATGCCTTTGGGAACAGTAAGGCCCTCAAGTCTTCAGTGGCAAGGTACGGTCCAGTGGCGTTCTTCTGGAAGCCACGCACCCATCTGCGTAGCTTCTCTCGAGAAGCGTCCCTAACCTCCGCTGAAGGAGGGTTATTGAACGCCTCGACCAGGCGTTCCTGGAAGACCGTACAGTTCTGCGGGTCCCAGAACTTCAGATCACCTTTCTTGTTGGCACAAGGGGCGTGGGTCCTACACGCCGTGTGCCCATAAAAGTGCGGGCGCTTCACTGCACAGAAGCCGTGGTCGCACTTCACGTGCTCCTCCTGAAAGAGAAAGAGAACATGAGTATGGGGGAGTCATAAGAATGACTTCTATTCTAAAGTTAAATATTAAATGATTAATCTTTAACTTAATATTAAGTGTGATGATCAGAGAATGGGCGGAAAAGAAGGAGATAGACACATACTCCGTGTAACCCGCCCGGCTGGTTACCGTGACCTTATCCATAGACAATTTGTTGTGACCGAAGGCACAGGACTGAATTCAATATAGAATGCCAGGAAGGCAGTGGGAATTCTATTGGGAATTGCCAAGGATATAAAACTGGGACTGAGGCCACTCAGACCCTAGAATTGGAAACATAGAAGATCCCATAGGGTAACGGTTTCCGGCAACCAGCCGTGCTAAGATACACACAGCATGCTGGAAATCTGTGATATGCAAGAAGACAGCATGGTTACTAATAGAACGGTAAGATAATACCTATCTATTTATGTAATCAAACCATCTGGTTGCGATGTAGGGCTATCAACATGAGATGATAGCTAGTAGAAGGGGTGCAAGTCGCTTTGACGCCTCCGGAAGGCTCCGGCAGACAGATGGCACGCCGGAGGCCGCTCCAGCAGAGTTTCTGGCATTAGGGAAGACAAATATAAAAGTCAGGGGTAATACCAGGATGGCGGCACGCCGGAGGGGAGCGGCGGCTCCGGCAGCCGAAGGTTGCCGGCTTGGTGACAGGTACAAGGATGGGTATAGCAGAACCGGACTGCCGGCAGTGGATGCCGGCACTCCGGGGGCCGGACCGGTGGACGGACGACCGAAGCTATGAGGTAAGAGGGAAGGCCATCGGCTGGACGCTGGCGGCAGGCGGCAGTCCCCCGGCACACGGAGGACTGGCGGCCCAGAGGGCAAGGGATAAGTCACCAAGGTAGGAGGTGGGTATCACCGACAGGGGAGGCGGCAAGGGACCGGCACCAGGACAGTGAAAGAGACAGAGGGAGGGATGTAGGGGTACGGCCACGGACCCCAAGACATCCCACCTGAGTGGGTGTACCCATGATAGAGGCTAGCCCTATCACCCAGAAGCAGGGGCCGCAGAGGACCGGGAGCCAAGGTAGCCCAAGGGAGGGCTAGGGAACACCCAAGAGGGGGGAGAACCCCTGCGGACAAAATGCATCCAGTGGCTAACCCCATAGGACACTATGAAGGGTATATGTACCAGAGCGGACTGCACACAGGAGCTCAAGGTAGCCCTATCACTCCACCCTAAGGAGGAGTTGTAGGACAGGGGACAGATGGGTATGGACTAACCTAAGTATAGGCTAGGCCATACAAGAGATAGGTGGGGAGGGGAGAAGAGAAGGGTCTTCTATGGAGGAGGCTCTGTACCAAAGCGGCACCAAGGAAGGGAGGACGCTCCCTAGCCTAAGGTAAGGCAGCCTGTCTGAGAACGGTGCATGGGTATCGTTTCAGCAAGGCACAGAACTAACTCCCCCAAAACCTAACCTAGAGCAGGGATGTTACACCCTGAACTAGGAAGGATGGAAGACGTATCGCTATTGCAGGAAAGGTCGGAGACCTAGCCCCAGCAATAGAGGAAGGACTAGCCGTTCCTCATTCTCGGACGCAACCCTAAGGGGGGATCATTCCCTTAGGGAGGACAGAGAAGCGATATATACTCTGATATGAGCTTGATCCCCTTACGTGGTAGGGGGAGCAAGGCTACACAGAGGGGATGCCCTAAGGCAGGGGATGAAGGAAGCATATAGGGGTCCTCCTTGTAGGTTAAGTTAGAAAGACACACTACCTAACCTGTTCCCTATATGGTCCCTGAAGGCAAAAACACTTGCATCACAGTCAATAGTATTGTAAAATAATGCCACTATCTTCATAATTAAACCTAGGATCACTGAAATATATCATGCATGAACACTGATGTTAGGCGCTCTGGCCTAGGGGCTAGACTAGCAAGCTGGTATGGGGTCAGATGATGACTGATAACAAGGCATCAAAACACGATATATAAAGTTCCTAGCTATGAAGACTAAATAACTAATAGTTTCGAATAGTTAATGAGGCCGGAAAACGCTGTTGAGGCTAGCCAAATAAGGCATGCAAAACAACAGCGACGCCATAAAATGGCGGGTCCGGTCGAGGCACAGCTCTGCCACAAAACATCAAATATCTCGAAAAGTAAAAGTTACTTTATGGTCAGAGCTTATTTAAACAATACTGGAACCTTGTACTCAACTTTCCAGAAGAAGGCGAGGCCGAGGGTAGAGACATGGCTAAGATGCAAGTCGATAAAGTACGCACAGGGAAAAGTCCGACTAGTAAGGCAAGCTACTAAATGAAGGATGAGGACGGACGTGACGTCATTTAGCAATGGCGCCCGTTTGTTTACGTCTCGAGTACCAAAAGTAGCCACGAACGAGATTAGCTGTGGAACGGCTCCCCAGCTATTCTCCGCCCCTACACATCGAAGTGTTAACTCTATGTAGGGTGTAGATAGCTATGTGGCGCGTTAATACATGCGTCCCCTGTTGATATACGATGTCTTAAAGGGAAACCTTTAGGATACTCACTCCAGAAGTTAGAATTCTGTGATAACCTGTGGTTAAATTCTCTGGGAATATTTAGTAGTTATATACCCAAGGAAGCTACCAAAAAGGAACCTTCCATCAGGACGCCATGGCTTGAGCCCAAAAATCTAGGTTAAGCTCTGGGGGCAGACACTGGCTTATTATAGTTTAGGGCAGTACATTAGTACTGTACCTGATCTGGGCTACCTATCCTAGGTTAGGGAGTGTTCTCCCTTGCCTTGGGGGTCTCTCTCATACAGAGTCTACCCATTTACGAAAGACCCCTACTTCTCCCTCCCCACTCTATCCCTTTGGTGTAGGCCTGCCTACACACCCCTGTCCTCGGTCCTACAATTCCTCCCTTGGGTGGAGTGGTAGGGCTAACCTTGTTCTCCTGCTGAGCTGGCCGCTCTGGTACACATACCCTTCATAGCGTTCTATAAGGGTGGTTGCCGGCGGCGGTCCTGCCGGCGGAGGATTCCCCCTCTTTGAGTGCTCTCTATCCCTCCCTTGGGTTACCTCGGGCTCCCGGCCGTCTGCCGGCCAACTTCCGCCGGATGTTAGGAGTACCTACTTCTATCATGAGTGCACTCTCTCCGGAGGGATGCCGGAGGGGTATAGGATATTACCCCTCCCATCCCTCCTTACCTTTCTCTCGCTCTATCATGGTGCCGGACCCTTGCCGCCTCTACTGCCGGCGATAACCGCCACTACCTCAGGTGACCTCTATTCATAAGATACCTCCCCTCCACAATGTCAGCCTACCGCCTGCCGGAGGCTGCCGCCTTCCGTCGACATTCCGCCGACGTCCCACCCCTTATATTTACCTAGCGACAGCCGGCCGACTGCCGGAGACTTCCGCCCACCTGCCGGCATTGATTGCCGGCAGTCTAGGTATCCGCCCTTTATATATAAATTTTTGGGCTCAAGTCATGGCGTCCTGATGGAAGGTTCCTTTTTGGTAGCTTCCTTGGGTATAAGACTACTAAGATATTCCCAGAGAATTTAACCACAGGTTATCACAGAATTCTAACTTCTGGAGCGAGTATCTCAAAGGTTTCCCTTTAAGACATCGTAATACAACAGGGGACGCGCATGTCTGAACGCGCCACATAGCTATCTTCACCCCGAACAGAGTTAATGCTTCGGTGTGTAAGGACTGAGAATAGCTGGGAGCCGTTCCACAGCTAATCTCACTCGTGGCTACTACTGATACTCGAGACGTAAACAAACGGACGCCATTGCTCTAATGACGTCACGCCCGTCTTCATCCTTTGTTTAGTAGCTGCCCTACTTAGACGGATTTTCCCTGTGTTAACTTTATCGTTTTGCATCTTCGCTCCGCCGCTGTGCCGGCGGTCGCCACTGTGGTATTGCCCATCTCGGTTGCTCAGTGTGTCCTCCTTGATGTTTTCCACCCTGCAGGACCGGTCTCCGGCGTGCCGTCGGTCTGCCGGAGCCCCCTAATGAGGCACTAAGGGACATGTACCCCTTCCTTGGCTGCCGGCACCATGCCGGCAGTCAATCTGATGCAGCCAGATAGCCTGGCCACCTCCATATAGGTATTGTTATACTAACTAATATAGTGGCTATGCTGTTTGATTGCACATTACAACATTTCCAGCATATTCTGTGCATCTCAGTGCAGTCGCTTGCCGGAACCTACATATTACTAAGGGGTTTATCCTATTTTCCCCTCTCCCTCAAGGCTCTGAGTGGTCTCAGATCCTTTTACACTCTGTGGACAATTCCTTTATAGGAAGCCTAGCTTGGCTCATCCATACGGATTTTCCCTCATTTGAGACCCTCGGGTCCTAAGGAATTGTCTACGGATAAGGTTACGGTAACCGGCTGGGCGGGATTCACAAGTATGTGTCTATCTACTTCCCTTCCTGCTCATCAATCTTGAACATTAATATGTTATTATAGATTAAGTTATTCTTAAGTCTAGAGTAATGTAAGTCATTCTTATGCCTTCCATGTACTCATGATCTCTTTCTTTTACAGGAGGAGTATGTGAAGTGTGAAAGCAACTTCTGTGGAGTTAAACGCCCGGACTTCTACAGGCACAAGGCGTGCCGGACCCACGCCCCCTGCGCCGCCAAGAAAGGCGACCTTAAATTCTGGGATCCGCAGAACTGTCCAGTCTGCAAGAGTCTTCTTGACGAGGCGTTCAACGATCCTCCTACCACGGAGGTAAGGGACATCGCTAGAGAGAAGCTGCGCAAATGGGTGCGAGGCTTCCAAAAGAACGCCTCTGGACCGTATCTTCCCAATGAAGGTTTGAGGGCTTTGCTTTTTCCAAAACCATCCAAGGACTCGGTGATCCCTCGAGAACAAATTCCCACTGTCCAAATAGTGGTCGAACCCGACATCGTCATGGCACAGTCCATGCGTGAGTGCCATCTTGATTCCGACAACGTGGAACGTATGTCGTAGGTGTCAGAAGAGACGGTGAAGAACCTCATGGGCGAAGAGCTCGACTATGAGGAAGATCAGGTGGAATATCCTGACTCGGAGAACGAGGTCGCTCCAGCTCCCCCAGCAACTCCAGTGCCATCCGAGGAACCTGTTCCTTCGACTTCCGCCACCCCGGACCCTCTTCCATCGGCCACTCAAGAGGTCTTCAGAATGCTTGAAGCCCTCATGGACAAGAAGCTGTGAGAGACCCAGGAACAATTCCGGACGACTCTCGTCGGCTTCAAACAACCGAAAAAGATTTCGGTTAAGGATCTCCCCACCTGCTCGGAAGCTAACCCTTGGAGATACGCCGAGCATATGCCAATCACTACTGGCAAAATCTTCATTAGTGAGAGGGTTGGCTCTATTCTTCTGGAAGAAGTGGAGTTCTTCCCGAACTTCGAGGCTTATCCGGACTGTTACATCCAGCTCAGGTCCGAACCAGCCTCAAAAGAAGAGACCGAACCTAAGGAAGTGATAGTGTTCGATCTCGCGAAGGCCCAAGCTATGCTAAATCAAGCAGTGAAGAGTCGGGGTTTCACAAACTCCAAGATGCCAGCGCTGAGCAAGAAGCATCCAACCTTTGTTGCTCCAGCTACTGCGACCTTCCCCTTCGCTGAAAAGGCCTTCCAAGCGGTCATGAAGGCTGTGGAGGAAGGGAAGCTTTGCCCTGCACTGGAGGAGTGCAGACCCTTCTCCTTCACTCTTCCCCCCGATGACAGGTACTGGAAAGATGTCCAGCTTACTTTCACGGTAGGGAAACTAGAACCTGATGTGGCTGGTCGTCAGTTCAACGAGGACCTCCCACGACTGAATGATCATCTCCTTCGTAGGGAACAGGATACTAAGGAGAGACTCGCCGCTTCGCTGTCACATCAGGTACAGCTAGAACTCATGGCCGGGGACACCAGAGTCCCGGACTTTTACATGGTCCTTGCTAAGTCACACCTGGCGACTGTGACCAAGGATCTGTACAGTTTCGCTAGGGCTCGCAGAGTCTGTAGGGAATTCGTATTCGCCAGTGCAACGGTGAAACACGAACCCCGGAGACTGATTTCCTCCAACATCTGGGGCAAACATCTCTTCCCGTCCGCCTTGGTGAAAGAGATAGTGGACAAAGCTGCCACGGAGAACCGGAACCTTCTCCACAAGTGAGGCATGTCCCGAAAGAGGAAGTCCTCTCAGGACGATGGCCCTCAGCCTAAGAGGAAATCCTCAAAACCTAGACCCCAGCAATGTCAACCAAGACGTCAGTTTCCGGGTCCCGCTACTCCCCAAGTGGCCACACAGCCACAGCAGACCTTTCAACTGGTCCCCCAGCCGGTGGTGTCGCAGTCACCGGTCTTCACCCCTGCCTATGAGCAACATTGTACTACCTTTCGTCCCAGAGGTAGGGGCTCAGGCAGAGGCTCCGGCAGAGATTCTTCTCGCCGTCCCTCCATAGGCAGAGGAGGAAGGGGAGCTAGCGGACGAGGTGGCAAACCCTCGGGACACCAGAAGCAATGAAGTGCTTCCGGTTGGAGGAAGACTCCGCCAATTCCAGGATCGTTGGACCTTCGATCCCTGGGCACACAGCATCGTCAAGAAAGGACTGGGCTGGAGCTGGATTCAACCACCCCCATCCTTCCAGCAATTCTTCCAACAGTCAACCCCCCTCCTGGAAGAATATGTCCTGGAACTCTTGAACAAGAAGGTGATCAGGAGGGTAAAGTCAACCAGGTTCCAAGGGAGACTCTTTCGTGTTCCCAAGAAAGACTCAGACAAACTCAGAGTCATTCTAGACTTGTCCCCTCTCAACAAGTTCATTGCGAACAACAAATTCAAGATGCTGACTCTGCAACAAATAAGGACCCTTCTGCCTCACAGGGCCTACACGGTCTCCATAGACCTGGCGAATGCCTACTGGCACATTCCAATGAATCACTACGCTTCCTCCTACCTAGGATTTCAACTCCAAAGGAAAAGTTACGCCTTCAGGGCCATGCCCTTCGGGCTCAACGTGGCTCCACGAATCTTCACCAAGCTAGCAGACGCAATCGTCCAACAGCTACGTCTTCAGGGCGTCCAAGTGATGGCCTACCTAGACGACTGGCTAGTCTGGTCGACATCGCCCGAAGATTGTCTGAGAGCCTGCAACAAAGTCACCCAGTTCCTAGAGCATCTGGGTTTCAAGATAAACGCCGAGAAATCTCGCCTCTCTCCAGCTCAGAAGTTCCAATGGTTGGGAATCCATTGGGACCTTCAGTCACGCTGCCTTTCCATTCCACTGAAGAAAAGGAAGGAAATAGCAGGGTCTGTCAGAAGTCTTCTAAAATCCAAACGGATCTCAAGACGCCAACAGGAACAAATTCTCGGCTCTCTACAGTTCACCTCAGTGACAAACCCAGTGCTTCGCGCACAGCTAAAGGATGCCGCTGGAGTCTGGAGACGATTCGCATCCATCGCTCGAAGAGACCTCAAGAGACGGCTTCCGAACAGACTTCGCTTACTTTTAAAGCCGTGATCAGAAGCAAAGGCCCTGAAAAGGTCCATCCCTCTTCAACACCCGCCTCCATCGATCAACATCCACACGGACGCTTCACTGGAGGGTTGGGGAGGCCTCTCCCACCAACAGCAGGTTCAAGGAACATGGTCTCCCCTATTCAAGACGTTTCACATCAACATCTTGGAGGCCATGGCGGTTCTTCTCCCCCTGAAGAAACTCTCCCCGCCTCCCTCGATCCACATCCGTCTGACTCAGGACAACTCGGTGGTAGTCAGATGTCTCAATCGTCAGGGCTCGAGATCGCCCCAGATAAATCAGGTGCTTCTCCCTATCTTTCGTTTGGCAGATAGGAAGAATTGGCACCTGTCTGCAGTTCACCTACAAGGATTCTGCAACGTGACAGCGGATGCTCTATCAAGGATAAGCCCAATAGAGTCGGAATGGTCTCTAGACGCAAGATCATTCTCCTTCATCTCTCACCAAGTCCCAGAACTTCAGATCGATCTCTTCGCGACGAGCGACAACAATCAACTTCCCCGATATGTGGCCCCGTACGAGGACCCCAAGGCAGAAGCGGTGGACGCCATGTCCCTGGATTAGAACAGATGGTCCAAGATCTACCTGTTCCCTCCTCCC
Organism: Palaemon carinicauda; assembly: GCF_036898095.1. Taxonomy (NCBI): domain Eukaryota; kingdom Metazoa; phylum Arthropoda; class Malacostraca; order Decapoda; family Palaemonidae; genus Palaemon; species Palaemon carinicauda. The sequence continues at coordinate 19,588,837 of NC_090737.1, forward strand.
AACCTTCTGCTGAAAGTCCTATCCAAACTGAGAACCTTCAAAGGGACAGCGGCCCTAGTGGCTCCCAAGTGGCCACAGAGCAATTGGTATCCCCTGGTCCTGGAGCTGCAGCCCACGCTGATCCCCCTACCGGGCCCAGTCGTCTCTCAACAAGTACAGAAGTCGACTGTCTTCGCTTCATCACTGAAAGTCAGGGACCTTCATCTCATGATTTTCTCTCCTTAGCCGCAAAGAAAAGGTTTGGGATCTCGAAGAAAAGCTTAGACTTCCTCGAGGAGTACAAGACAGAGTCTACCAGAAGGCAGTACGAATCTTCCTGGAAAAAGTGGGTTTCCTTCGTCAAGGCAAAAAATCCTACGGAAATCATCACCATTGATTTTTGCATGTCCTTCTTCATTCACCTTCATGGACAAGGCTTAGCGGCCAACACGATTTCCACTTGTAAATCGGCCTTGACTAGACCACTCCTATACGCCTTCCAGATTGATCTGTCCAGTGATATCTTCAATAAACTGCCAAAGGCATGCGCTAGACTACGCCCAGCACCTCCACCAAAACCTATCTCCTGGTCCCTGGACAAGGTGCTCCATTTTGCTTCTAGCCTGGACAACGATTCGTGCCCTCTGAAAGACCTGACTCAAAAAGTTATCTTCCTTTTTGCTCTCGCCTCGGGAGCCCGAGTCAGTGAAATAGTGGCATTATCAAGAGAAGAGGGTCATATCCTGTTCGCCGAGACAGGAGATCTTACCCTCTTCCCAGATCCGACGTTTCTCGCCAAGAATGAACTACCCACCAAGAGATGGGGCCCTTGGAGAATCTGCCCCCTGAAGGAAGATGTCTCTCTATGCCCAGTGGAGAATCTTAAGGTCTATCTTCGAAGAACTTCAGACTTTGGTGGAGGACAACTCTTCAAAAGAGAAACATTGGGTAGCGACCTGTCACTGAAACAACTAAGAGCGAAAATCACCTACTTCATTCGCAGAGCGGATCCTGACAGTACACCCGCAGGTCACGATCCTAGGAAAGTCGCTTCTTCTCTGAATTTCTTCCAGAGTATGGATTTCGAAAGCCTCAAGAGCTTTACAGGCTGGAAATCATCGCGTGTTTTCTTCAAGCACTACGCAAAACAAGTGCACGAAGTGAAACATTTCGTGGTAGCTGCAGGTAGTGTTATGAAACCTGCTGCTTAAATCTGCATAGAACATTGAGTTACTTGGGACTCTAACTCTACGGGTGCCTGTGTTGACCCTATCGTGATACATAGTGATTTAATGGACACTTATTGTTTCTAGTAGACTGTTCTTTACCAAGGTGAAATGTCATAGAAATTTACATGCGTGCCACATGCCCTAGGGCATGGAGTGTTTTTCTTTTGAACTTTAAAGACTGGCATTCCTCCGGGAACTTGTGTTTCTAAAAAGCAAACTTTTCTTTTCAGACTCAAGATCACCGTCTTTCATTTCTATGTACATTATTCATTATTACTGTAAATAAATTCTATAATCATTATTTTAATTACTTCCATAATGATCTGCAATCTTAAAAATAAAATGTTCTATTTTATTACCATGTGTGTCTCCTTTCGCTCCTATTCCTTATTTAGAAATATACGATTGTTATAGTTTCATTTACCTCTTTAATGTATGATCTAAAGAATAATATAAATAATTATGTTATATACTCACTTATGCCTTGATAATATTCCTACTCGAATATTAACCTTTGCCCTGTCTCCGAGACCAGCATGATCTCTCCACCAGGAGAGTAGTAATTATGTTATATACTTACTTATGCTTTGGTAATATTCCTACTCGAATATTAACCTTTGTCCTGTCTCCAAGACCAGCATGATCTCTCCACCGGGTGAGTAGTTCTTCAATGATCGCTTCGAGATGTTCCTATTGACCACCAGGACTTCCCTGCCAGGGGGGCAGGAAACCAGTTCATCATGGAATCTCTGGTAAGGACATGTACTATAATACTGTTCGAAGCCCTTGGCACTTGGATTAAAGGGGAAAAAATCCACGATACATTAATTCTCTGGTACACTTCCATCAGGACGACATGGCTTGAGCCCAAAAAACGGATTTTGAGCGAAGCGAAAAATCTATTTTTGGGTGAGATAGCCATGTCGTCCTGATGGACCCTCCCGTCTATTCTAGTTCAGCCTTTCAGGCCCCTCCCTGACCTACTGTATCGCGGAGATTGGTAGGAGCTGAGCTCAGGATGAGGACGGACGTGACGTCATTTAGCAATGGCGCCCGTTTGTTTACGTCTCGAGTACCAAAAGTAGCCACGGATGAGAGTAACTTTGGAACGGCTCCTCAGTTACTCAACCACCTTTCCATATCGAAGTGTTAACTCTATATGGGGTGCAGATAGCTATGTGGCGTGTTCATACATGCGTCCCCTGTTGATATACGATATCCTAGAGGGAAACCTTTAGGGTACTCGCACCAGAAGTTAGAATTCTGTGATAACCTTTAGTTTAATTCTCTGGGAATATTCACTGTAGTTAAATATACCCTAGGAAGCTACTGAAGGAACCTTCCATCAGGACGACATGGCTATCTCACCCAAAAATAGATTCTTCGCTTCGCTCAAAATCCATTTTACCAACTAGGGTTGTAGCTTGGCTAGTAATAATAATAATAATAATAATAATAATATTGATAATATATATATATATATATATATATATATATATATATATATATATATATATATATATGTATATATTATATATATATATGTATATATATATATATATATATATATATATATATAATAATAATAATAATAATAATAATAATAATAATAATAATAATAATAATAATAATAAATTATAATATAAACACGCGTTCAGCGTAGATTTTCACGCATGAAATTATTCAGCAACGTTATTCGAAAAGTAAATATAGCTGTCGTGTCCTTGAACCCCACTATCACGTAAACATGCCAAGTGGTTCACATCATCTTTCATTTAACCGTCATTGTCAGTGTGAGGTTAGAAGTGGAAGCTAGCATAGCGTGACCGTTCTCTCTTGCAAATTTATAAAAGTTCGAAAAACAGCTTAGTGTTTTACTCGTTTTAGTGGCTTGTATTGATTTTTTTTTATTATTATGAAAGCAGATATTGGAATTAATCTTTAAGTGTGTAGAAAATGATAAATCAGAGCGGCACGTGAGAATCTGTCGTGTAAGATAATCAAGACATCATTGTGAATTATATGCGTGTTCGTATTCAATGATGATCCGGTGGTTATAGTGTTAGTCAGTGCACTTTACACAGTGCACGCTATTCACTATAACAGGGTTTGTGCATTCTCTCGTCAGCTTCTCGCTTCGCCCAATATTTTAGCCTTTCTCTATGTTCTTATAGTTTACTTGCTAAGTCTTTCAACATCAAATCTTGAACGATAATTTTTCTGATAAATTTGTTTTTCTGTAGTCATGTCATGTCTAATATTCCTGAGAATCCAATTGATGTTTTCAGCAATTTTGTTGATGAAAGAAGTTTTAGAACGTACTTTTATTTTTTATTTATTTTTTTTTTCGTAATAGGCTCCATAAGACAGTTTTATGAGCACTTAATCGTCAAGCAAAAGATCTCATCTATAAGAATAACATATTGTTGAATTTTTTTTTTTTTTTTTTTTTTTTTTAGTGCAAGTACACAGGTTATTTTAGAATTAAAGTAGAATATTTTAGTAAATGTTTAGGGGTGTGTTTCCAATTTTTAATACCGTTTTCATTCAATTTAAACTACTGTAAGTCATTCTGTAACTTAATTTCTCATACTGCATTTTTGAAGGCGTTCTGTGGAAGGCACGATTATAATTCCTTGGAAAAATATGAATGATTAATATTAGATACCGCTAATGATGATGAAGTGGACAATTAAATATTGGAAAGCAAGCATGTAAAGAAAAAGTCAGTCAGCAAAAACAGTTTTTATGCGAGTTTTTTTTTTTTTTTTGAAAAAGTAATTATACCCAATGATTATGAAATTTCTATATAAAATAAAGAAAAAATATGTCTTTAGAGCTATTTGTGTTTTTCCCCGGAAGTAAGTCAGTCGGCAAAAACACATAGAAAAGAGATTTTAGACGATTTTTGTGAAAAAACGTAATTATACACAATGATAATGAAATTTTGATATAAAATTTAAAAAAAAAAATGTGTTTTTTAGAGCCATTTGTATTTTCCCCGGGCAGTGAAAACGGGACTTATTTCAAATAAGTGTTTGCGGGAAATCCTTATTTTCTCCCAGGAACTGTATTTAAGTAAACTTGTTACCAGAGAGTTGACGTAAAAAATAAAAAAATAAAAAATCATTTCAAACTTCCAAGTAAAATGCACTTTTACCGGCTGAATTTGCGTGTAGTGACCCTCACTCTGATTGTATATGTGAACAGTCATAAACCCTGTTATGGTATTCACGTGATAACACTATATACTAATAAACATAATGTGAACACACCGGGAGGCCATGTTCTCAATAATTTACAGGTAGAACATGACCGGCCCATTGATAAGTCTCCGTCCGAGAAGTATGGTTCACAAGACTTGCCAATTGGAACTTCGTTTCGAAACTTGACATCTTTCACTGAAGAGTCGTTTCTTCTTAGGAAGAAGAACAATTTGTTCACTTCAGCTTTAAACAGCAGGACTCGGCACCAAGCTCATCAACCGGTGAGCTTAGAAAGCTTACTCCAGGAGGAGGAAAATGTTACTCTTTCCTCAGAGACGGAGGAGATTAAAATTTTTGTGGATGGCGAAAAAACGGAAGGGGCCTTTGAACACATATGGCGAAGTACAGGCCTATGGTAGGATATTGTTCAATTCTAAGTCGTACACACACACACACACACACACACACACACACACACACACACACATATATATATATATATATATATATATATATATATATATATATATATATATATATATATATAAATTATAAGAATTTAATTTGCCCATGGGTGTGTGATATCCCGTGGAAGTATTAATTCGATATTAAAAGGCATTAGTGGCTCATTTATGGTTCAGGGTATATATATATATATATATATATATATATATATATATATATATATATATATATATATATATATATATATATATATATATATATATATATATATATATATATATATAATTCATGCTGTACTTGTTTACAACTCATCAACATGTTTTGCGTATTTCGTAAATCTCTATGAATACTACTGACCATAATGATATTATTTTTTTTGGAATTTCAGTCCTCTTGACCCTCACAGCGAAGCACATCTATTTCTGTTAAGTCAAGATGAACTGCAGAATTTGGCGCTGATTGGTTCGCTTCCCAACGACGCGATTGAGCAAGTTCGCATTCATTGGCTTCTGGATCTTGTCAGTGTTAGGTAAATCTTGACTTTTGTTCGTAATGTAATATAAAAGGGAATTAGAATCACTTGCTGGGTGATTAGGAACAAATAGTTCGTTGATGATTGTTCTGGATCTTGTCAGTGTTAGGTAAATCTTGACTTTTGTTCGTAATGTAATATGAAAAGAATTTAGAATCACTCGCTGGGTCAGTAGGAACAAATAGTTCGTTGATGATTGTTCTGGATCTTGTCAGTGTTAGGTAACTCTTGACTTTTGTTCGTAATGTAATATAAAGGGGATTTTAAAATCCCTCGCTGGGTAATTAGGAACAAATAGTTCGTTGATAATTGCTATGCTTTTTTTTTTAATTGATGAAAATGGTCTTCATTATTTCTCTCGTTATTTTTGGAGAAGTTGAAATTAGAATTAAAATTTAGTTTAATTATATAAATACTTAATTTATTTTTCTCTGTTGATTACCTTTCTGGATAGAGCAAATATATTTCCCCCAACCTTTTGCGAGCACAAAATCATCTAAGTGCAATTTTATGTCGTTAAAATTGTTATATTGTTGTAAAAGGGTGACCATTCGCGTGGTAAAAATGTAATAGCATTATGAATATCCACATAACGACTGGTGTAAAATAAATTAAGTTTAAGAGTAAACAAAGAATGTACTGTGCTAGTTTTAAAAAGTTTTCGAAATTGACTTTATCTCAGTAAGTCAAGAATTGCTAAACCTACTTGTAATTGACTACTGACTTCAAAATCGTTTGCGTTTTCACTTATAATTTACTTCTAAATGAATACTAACTTTAAAATCATTTGTGTTTTCACTTAAAATTTACTTCTAAATGAGTATTTACTTTGAAATCATTTGTGTTTTTACTTAAAATTTACTTCTAAATGAGTATTTACTTAGAAATCATTTGTGTTTTCACTTATAATTTACTTCTAAGTGAGTATTTACTTTGAAATAATTTGTGTTTTCACTTATAATTTACTTCTAAATGAGTATTTACTTTAAAATCATTTGTGTTTTCACTTATAATTTACTTCTAAATGAGTATTTACTTTAAAATCCTTTGTGTTTTCATTTATAATTCACTTCTAATTTGATATTGACTTCAAAATAGTTTGTGTTTTCACTTAAAACTTACTAATTGAATTTACTACTAATAGACTACTGACTTCAAAAACTTTTGCGTTTTTACTTGTAAAGTAATTAATCTATTATTTACTACAATTAACGTGGCTCCCACAAACAACCTTTATTCCTAAAAAAAATAGAAAACAAAAAACTTTGATGTATTACCATTCAGTGTCGAGGTAAAAAAAAACTTTAATGTATTACCTTTCAGTGTCGAGGAAAAATAAACTGATGTATTACTTTTCAGTGTCGAGGAAAAAAAAACTTTGATGTATTACCTTTCAGTGTCGAGGAAAAGAAAAAACTTTGATGTACTACCTTTCAGTGTCGAGGAAAAAAAAAACTGATGTATTACCTTTTAGTGTCGAGGAAAAAAAAAACTTTGATGTATTACCTTTCAGTGTCGAGGAAAAAAAAACTTTGATGTATTACCTTTCAGTGTCGAGGAAAAAAAACTTTGATGTATTACCTTTCAGTGTCGAGGACGCAGAACCGAAGTACAACTTCACGCACCTCGATAGGTTAATGGACCATCTGAGGGAGTTCGACCTGAAACCAGGATTCGAGATCATGGGAAATCCTGGAAACATCTTCACTGACCTCGAGAATGTCACTCAAGTGACTGAGTGGCGGAACCTCGTGATGCAGACGGCGCGGAGGTATGTAGGTAAGAGCAATTGGGCTTTATACTAGAGTAAGCTGACGATACATTTCTTTCTTATTAAACTCACGAAGAAAATGGCACTGGTCTATATATTGGAATATGGTAATGAACAACAATTTCTCTTATGGGTAGGGTCATAGCTAGAGATTTGGGTGCCATGGGACCTGAGTTAATAGAAATTTTTCCTTCTTTACTCTGGTGAGTTGGAGGTAATTTTAAAGGTTCCATCATCCCCTCCTACACCTATTGACGCAAAGGGCCCCAGTTAGATTTCGCCGGTTGTCTCTGCTGTCTTGACTTTTTAATTCAACACTTCTCCATTCATTAGCTCTTACTTTTATTTTCTGACCATGCTTTGGAGGCTCTCCCCCTGCCTCTTCCCCCTTAGCTACGCTAATATTTGTGGGGGTGTATTATTATTATTATTACTTGCCAAGTTACAAACCTAGTTGGAAAAGCAGGATGCTATAAGCCTAGGGGCTCCAATAGCAAAAATAACCCTGTGAGGAAAGGAAAAAAGGAAAAATAAAATACTTTATGAACAGCAATAACATTAGAATAAATATCTTCTATATAAACTGTAAAAACTATAACAAAACAAGTGGAAGAGAAATAAGATAGAATAGTGTGCCCGAGTGTACCCTCAAGCAAGAGAACTCTAACCCTACACAGCGGAAGACCATGCATGGTAGCCTACAGGGGCTATGGCACTACCGAAGACTAGAGATCAATTATACAAAATAGTACATAATACAAAATAAGCGAAAATTTTATTTATTTGTCTGATGTAAAGCTTGTGTATATACGTAAACTATTCATGAGAGAGTTTAGACTATGGAGTTGAAATATTATAAAAGACTCTCTTGGCAAGATTTATTTTTTTTATCAACCCTCAGAAAAATACGGATATTTTTCAACCCTCAGAAAAATATGGGTATTTTTCCACCCTCAGAAAAATACGGATATTTTTCTACCCTCAGAAAAGTACGGATTTTTTTTAACCCTCAGAAAAATACGGTTTGGATTGGGTGGCGTCGTGGAAGTGGGAAACCTGGAATGAACCGGACCACCATGACTTCGATTCACTTAATTTCACTCTTCAAGGTATTTCATGAAATGTTTACACTTGCTTCTGCTTCTTTCACCAAATTCCTTATTTGACCATAATAAATGTCGTTCTGTTTATTCTTAGCACGTCAAATGTTTGAGAGGCTTATTTTGTAATTGACCTAAATAGATGTTACTGTTTATTCGTGGCATGTCAAATGTTAGATGGTTTATTTTTCTAATTGACCAGAATATTTGTTGCTGTTTTTATTAATGTCATATCAAATGTTAGAGAGGTTTATTTCGTAATTGACCTAAATAGATTTTACTGTTTATTATTATTATTATTATTATTATTATTAGCTGAGCTACAACCCTAGTTGGAAAAACAAGATGCTATAAGCCCAAGGTCTCCAATAGGAAAAAATTGCCCAGTGAGGAAAGGAAATAAGGAAATAAATAAATGATGAGAATGTAAAATGTTAAATGTTAGAGAGGCTTATTTCCTAATTGACCATAATAGATGTTGTTGTGTTTATTCTTGTTATGACTAATGTTAGAGAGGCTCATTTCGTAATTGACCGAATAGATGGTACTGTTTATTCATGTCATGTCAAATTATAGAGACACTTATTTCCTAATTGACCAAAATAGACATTTTTACTATCTAAGTTTAGTGTTAATTTATATATTTCATTTAATAGGTTTTCTGAATTACTACGACGCCTGTCGTATGGGTTTAGATGATGTGTCTCCAGATATCGTATTTGGGGGTCCAGGAGGCTCGTGTCGAAACCCAAACTTTTCCAGAATATGCTGGGCTCTTCTGGATCATTGTGACCATGGATCAAGTTTTTTCACTCCCGGAGTGCCACCCAGGATCGACTTTATTTCGTTCCACAAAAAAGGTTTGTTTGATTTTTACATATTTTAAATGTAGATGGTTGCCATTGCATGAGGTATATTTGTAATATCATATATTTTGATATATCACTCTTGATAATTGATCATTTATACGTTTGAAAGCGAAGAAAAATATTAGAATGATTAAGATTTGTTTACCTAAAATGCATTTTGTAGTCAGCCTCTTTGATGAGGCCTAAATTACATGGTATTATGGTGAACGAAAGTAATTATAAAGCAATTACTTATTTCCCATCACCCAACTAAATATGTAATTATCTGTACATTTTTCAAATGTGTTAACTGTTTGGAAAACATGAGGGCATTCGCAGGAACTAGGTATTCGTAGAGAGAACATTTATTTAAATTTCTATTGGAGCTTTCTCCTGCCATACTCAATCTTATCCATACATTTGTCGAGGTAAATCATTTTGTATTCAAGCCATACACTGCCTTTTCCCATTTTTTCTTATTTTATTCCTAAAACATCTTGTTTTTTTCCTCCAAGGAAATTAGATTTCATATTTTTTTTTCCTAAACCACGTTTGCAACAATTGTTGGTTATTATTTGTAATATTAATAAATAGTAAGTGTTTTGAAAGCTCATGTAATCTACCTTTGGTGAGTTGTACACCGTGCAGTGCTGTATTGTCTTTTCCTGTATATCATCTATCACTTATCTATCAATTTATATATCTGTGTATATATCTATCCCTTTCTGAGTGGGGATACCTTAACGTGGTGAAAGGGTTTGCATATCGCTATGAGTAACAAAGCGCTACTAGTCAGGGCCACCCATACTAGGTTGGATTTCTGTGAGCGATCAGACGGAAATCTCCCATCATCACCAATCCGCACTGGCCAGCGGGGTGAAGAAAACTGGCCAAACCCCAGGCATGAATAAGGATATGTCTGAAGACTTCGTCCTGCAATGGACTAGAAATGGCTGCATTTGTTGTTGTTGTTGTTGTTGTTGTTGTTTTTGTTGTATGCTTGTGTGTATGGGTTTGTGTACTTTTTAGGAAAGCTATTTATTCTCTGATCATAGGAGAGCAGGATGCTGACACCATCTTGGAAAAGGAACTTCCTACCGTTGCTCAAATATACGACGAGTATCCTTCATTACGTCAAGTGCCGGTCATAAACGAGTGAGTATTCTTGCAAGTCTTGTTATGATATACATCTAGATATGTTTGATTTGGATGATAGGAATAAGTATTGGAATAATATTCTTCTTTACTGTCGTTATCCATACATTAAAGGGTCGGTTGCCTGATGCACCTTTTCCTTTGCCTTCTATCAAAGGTATCCTCTTCCACCAAACACTTCTACATTGTGTGTATGTAATCCTTGAGTGGTGTACCATCTCTTCGAAAGAAATATTACTCATTATTGTAATAGTATGTGTGAGTGGTGTACCATCTCTTCGAAAGAAATAGTACTCATTATTATAATAGTATGGGTTAGTGGTGTACCATCTCTTCGAAAGAAATATTACTCATTATTGTATACGTGTGAGTGGTGTACCATCTCTTCGAAAGAAATAGTACTCATTTTTATAATAGTATGTGATTATATAGCTTGATAGTTTTGAATGAACATTTTTGAATAGATAACACTAATTAGGTTTTGAATAACATTTTAGTCGAGATGTAGATTCAATTTTTTTCTTTGACAAAGGAAGAAATTTATAAAAAATTTTCAACCCATGTGAGTTTTAGGAGAATTTTATAGTTCATGTAAGTTTATTACTGTACATATATATTCAAGTGGCATTCGTCTATTGCAAGTAGGGTCACTGGATCATAAAAATAATGATGTGTGGGTTTCCATCCCAAGTTTTTAAAGGCCGCTGTTATTATTATTATTATTATTATTATTATTATTATTATTAGAAATTGAATTCTGCCGATGCAGCCATAGTATTCAACTCCACCTGTTTGAAGGAGGGTCTCCTACCAAGATATTATTATTATTATTATTATTATTATTATTATTATTATTATTATTATTATTATTATTATTAGCTAAGCTATAACGCAAGTTGGAAAAGCAGGATGCTATAAGCCCAAGGACTCTAACAGGGAAAATAATCCAGTGAGGAAAGGATATAAGAAAAAGAACTACCAGAGACGTAATGAACAATCAGAATAAAATATTTTTAAGAATAGTAACAACAGTAAAACAGATCTTCCATATGTAAAGTATAAAATGAGACTTTTCATTAACTTCTTATATCTAAGATAATAATGAAATTTCTGAAGATAATAATGAAATCTCTATGGCATTATGTTGAAATGGCGAAGACTACATAATTACATTTTATTATAGAATAAAAAGTGAATCTGATGAAATTGGATAATGAGAATGTTATGCGCATGTGTAAGAGAATCATTCGTGTGCAGAAATAGAAAGCTTTCAACCTTTTCCCCTCCATAGGCTACCTGTAGTAGCCCAAACAAAATATGTCGTCCTATAGTCAATTTTTTTTAGTGAGGCATATTTGCACCGACTCACATGGGTGCCCTTTTAGCTCGAAAAAGTTTCCTGCTACCTGATTGGTTAGAATTATCTTTTCCAACCAATCAGCGATCAGGAAACTTTTCCGAGTTTAAAGGGCACCCCTGCGAGTCGGTATAAATCTGTCTCGCTAAAAAAATTGACTATAGTACTGGGGCTACCTCTGGTAGCCTACCGAAAAGAACTTATATCTTTTCGTAAACTGTTGCTATTAAGTAAAGTTATTCGTTGTTTAAATCATTGGTTCGTTTTCTATTGTTCTTTAAGATTAATATTCTTCGTTTTCCCAGTTAATCCTCCCCCCCAAGACAAGGAAGATTAAAAATATGCTAAACGAAAAACGTAAACTTTTAGGTGCAATTTTGTCATTTTGTCTTTTGGCAAAAATGAAGAATCTCTTCTTGAGTTTGAGTTTAGGATCGTGGTGTTTCTCAAGTTTGAGTTTAAGATCGTAGTATTTTCT
>NC_090737.1:19605956-19613456 GCF_036898095.1 Palaemon carinicauda
TAAGATCAGCAACAACGTTAAAATAGATCTGTCATATACAATCTATGAAGAGAGACTTATATTAAAAACATTCGCTTCAAGATTGAACTTCAGAAGTTCCACCTATTCAACTGCCTGATTAGTCCTTTAAATAAGAATAAAGCTCTTCTCCCCTATATAATAAATAGCAAGAGTCTGGCTATATATATATATATATATATATATATATATATATATATATATATATATATATATATATATATATATATAAAATGTGTGTATATATATATTATATAAATGTGTGTGTATATATATATATGTATATATATATATATATATATATATATATATATATATATATATATATATATATATATATATATATATATATATATCGCTCCTGTCACGCTCACTAGCAGGGAAAGAGGAAGTAGTCATACCCTGGTTAAGAGGGGATACCCCGAGAGGTACACTCTGAAACCACAAATTGCCGAAACTGCCGTGTTGTAGTTAAGAAAGGTGGAGTGGGTGAGAAGGATTGAATCTGTACTTTAAGGACTGCTTATCTGGCCCTGTACAGCAGGGGAACCCTACTCTCTACAGGACCTCCACGGTTGTTTTATGCTGTTCATTCGGGAGCATTTAACATTTCACAATGCGCATTGTTCCAAGACGACCTTGATTGTTCGCTTACTGTTTGATCATCACTGTCGAAACACTCGCAGAATAAGAAAGTCTTCAGTTTCCTCTTGAAGGCATTAGTATCTTGTTTTGTTAAGTTTTTATAAACATGGAAAATAGCCCAGTGAGGAAAGGAAATAAGGAAAAACCAAATGTTTTAAGAACAGTAACAACATTAAAATAAATAATAGGAAATATTTATTTTAATGTTGTTACTGTTCTTAAAATATTTGGTTTTTCCTTATTTCTTTTCCTCACTGGGCTATTTTCTATGTTGGGGCCCCTGGGCTTATATCATCCTGCTTTTCCAACTAGGGGTGTAGCTTAGCAGATAATAATAATAATAATAATAATAATAATTGTTCGGATGTTTCGCGGCATACTTAAATGCTCTGGAGCCTATAGTAGACACTTAGCCGTCATTTTTGACGTTCGCGTAAACTATTATTTGAATAAAACACCAACGCTTTATACTTTTCCATTTCCAGATTCCAAATCAACAACACTACCCCTCACCAGGTCCAGTTTGTTAAGAAGCCAGCCTACACTATCATGGCTCTTTTGTCACTACTGGGAGATCAAGTTCTGAGCCATTCGCAAAGCTTCGTGGATAAAAGGTGAGAGAATTATGTGGACTTATATCGGGTCTTTTTAGTGTTCAGTTTAATTATTGTTGCCGACTCTCTCTTAAGGGTAGAAGAGACTCTTTAGCTATGGTAAACCGCTCGTCTAGGAGGACACTCCAAAATCAAACAATTGTTCTCTAGTCTTGGGTAGTGTTATAGCCTCTGTACCATGTCTTGGATTAAAGTTCTCTAGCTTGAGGGTACACTCGGGCACACTTTTCAATCTTGTTTCTCTTTCTCTTGTTTTGTTAAAGTTTTTATAGTTTGCATAGGAGATATTTATTTAAATGTTATTGTTCTGAAAATAATTTATTTTTTCTCTTTCCTTTCCTCACTGGGCTATTTTCCCTGTGGGGGCCCCTTGGCTTATAGTATCCTGCTTTTCCAACTAGGGTTGTAGCTTAGCAATTAACAGCAACAATAATAATAATAATAATAATAATAGTAATAATAATAATAATAATAGTAATAATAATAATAATAATAGTAATAATAATAATAATGCTCGGCGTCAATGACCTTCGATGTCAGGATGCCAGAAAACTTCAAATCAATCAATCAATCTCTCGTAATGCAAAACTGTGGAGTCACATTTTTTTACTTTTTTCATGAAAAAAAAGGGTGTTATAGATTTTAAAATAAATATGATAAATTATTGCCATCTTTCTTCTTCTTCTTCTTCTTCTTCTTCTTCTTCTTATTATTATTATTATTATTGTTGTTGTTGTTGTTGTTGTTGTTATAGATTTTAAAATAAATATGATAAATTATTGCCATCTTTCTTCTTCTTCTTCTTCTTCTTCTTCTTCTTCTTCTTCTTCTTCTTCTTCTTCTTCTTCTTCTTCTTCTTATTATTATTATTATTATTATTATTATTATTATTATTATTATTATTATTATTATTATTATTATTATTATTATTATTATTGTTGTTGTTGTTGTTATAGATTTTAAAATAAATTGATAAATTATTGCCATCTTTCTTCTTCTTCTTATTATTATTATTATTATCATTATTATTAGTATTATAATTATTATTATTATTATCATTATTATTAGTATTATAATTATTATTATTATTATTATTTTTATTGTTGTTGTTGTTATAGATTTTAAAATAAATATGATAAATTATTGCCATCTTTCTTCTTCTTCTTCTTCTTCTTCTTCTTCTTCTTCTTCTTCTTCTTCTTCTTCTTCTTCTTATTATTATTATTGTTGTTGTTGTTGTTGTTGTTGTTAATCATAGTCTACAGAGACTGGTGATTTATATGAGTGGTCCCAGGTTAAATTATTATTATTATTATTATTATTATTATTATTATTATTATTATTATTATTATTATTGTTGTTGTTGTTGTGGTTGTCATTGTTGTTGCTGTTTAAATTACTTCAATATATCTTTCCTGTGTTGAAGTCTCCCATCTGTTTAGTCTATTTTTCTATTTGTATTTTACAGTTGCTCTTTTCATATGAATAAAAACAGTAATTAAAAAGTATTTATTCCATGGTTATTCAAGTTTTTCTTACTTTTGAGGCAATTAATTTTAATAATTAAAAAATTTTTTTATAGTTTTTTTTATCTCTTGAAGCTGTAGGGTAAAGAAAAAAATCAAATAACTTAGAATTAATTTTATTTATTAAATCATGACAAAAACATCGGCAATAATTCACGTAAGGAAATTGTATTGGTAAATAATCGTGAAAGTTGTTTATAATCTGAAAATAATTCATTATAGTGGCAGTTTTTTCAGGAGAGAAAATGCCAATTACAATGTTTATAGGTCGTTTAAAAGAAAATGCATTCTATTATCTAAACAGCAAAATAATGATATCATCGTAACCAGAATATATCTCTCCCCACAGATTATCAGTTTTATCAACATGCAGGAATTGCTTTGCGGCGAATTCGGTCGACCGGGGATCCGTCCGAGATGCGAAAAGAGGATTTGATGCTGCGAGATCAATCGGAATTGACAATCAATCTCCGAGATTGGTTATAAAGACGGGAACCATCGAGGAAGATCCAACGGCTGCAACTGGGAGCCGTAAATCGTCGGGTAAGGGACGAGAGGAAACTGAGAAACGGCCACTGGACAAAATCAGTGAAAGTGGTGTTTCTCATCAAATGTAGGAGTAGAGATGCAATATACCAACACCCAGAAAATAAATGTATATTTACGAAATAACACCATCTTAATAAGCAGAACATTATTATATTTTCAGGTCCTAAAAATAAATCGGAAGAGCTTGATAACAGGAGACTGGACGAACATTACGAGAACTCAGCCGCTCAATTATTCGCATCGAATAACAAAAGAACGTCGGCGACTGGCTATTCCCCCGGGCGTTCGGGAACACAATCAGACGAAGATGAATATTTCAGTTACTCTCTTACGTCAGACGGAAGATCAGGGATGCTGGGAAGTTCTGTAACATCACAAGAATGGGGAAAAACAAAGTCTGATGGTTCTGGTGTTGGAGCGCTGTGGGAAGCCACTCTTGTCGTTTCATCTTCAAATGGAACAGAGAAAAACAAAGATGAAATCGTGAAATTGAAGATTTCCTTTGCTCTGCCTAAGTTTTTAGTTGGGAGTGAGTATTATTATTATTATTATTATTATTATTATTATTATTATTATTATTATTATTATTATTATTATTATTATTATTATTATTATTATTATTATTATTATTAAAAGTCTCGCACGTATAAATTACACAGCAAAACTGCTTATGGAAATTTTCAAAGATGCTACACTTATGTATGCTTTTGTATATTAAACGTTCATATAACTTGTCTTACTCACACGTAACTAGTAATTCTCTCTCTCTCTCTCTCTCTCTCTCTCTCTCTCTCTCTCTCTCTCTCTCTCTCTCTCTCTCTCTCTCTCTCTCTCTCGTTACAGAGAACCTTAGCATGGCAACCTACCGACTCGGTGCTGACGTAAAGGGTCCTTATGAAGCTTGGTTGGAACTGGGTTCTCCGATCGAACCCAACCGGACAGAATTGGCTTATATCAGGTCATTCGAGGTAAATAAGAGCTTTTTTTTTTTTTTTTTTTTTTTTTTGATAAAATGACAATAAATTATCATAGAAAATTTGTAAATTGTAGTTTACTTATAAAAAAATATTGCATGCCTTTATGTTGAAATTAACATTAGTAGTTTTTATTTTTTTCTACGTCACTGAACTTAGTTTGTTCACATGTTCATGATTTCGTTCTCTATGTCGTTTTTATTTCGTGTATAGACTAATATTGTTTTCTCACTTTAGCTCCCTTTGGATTTTGTAATTGTCGACAATGGTCAAGTTAGTGAATAATGCATAAGAATTATTAACAGATCATGGGCTAACAAGATAAAATAACTGAGTTATTATTATTATTATTATTATTATTATTATTATTATTATTACTTGCTGAGCTACACCCCTAATTGGAAAATCAGGATGCTATAAGCCCAAAGTCTCCAACAGGGAAAATAGCCCAGTGAAGAGAGGAAATAAGGAAATAAACATCGAGAGAAGTAGGTGGAGATTAGTTCACCAAACTTTCATCTGGGCCCCACAAGGCACTAGAAGAGTTTAAAGACCAGACATACAGTACATGGCTGAGGACTATGAAGCGTGAAGTAGGAGATTATGAATGGAAAAGTATTGATTTAAAAGCTCAAGATAGAAAGGACTGGCGAAATCTAACCCAAGACTGTTTGCGTCAGTAGGCGTAGGGGAAGATGATGATGATGAAGTACTTAGATGAGTGAAGTACAAAAATAAGTTCAGAAAATACAAGATGCTTCAAGCAGCACACAAGGGTGATGCTTCAGGCTGTCTTGACATACTAATAGTCAAGTGGATGGTAATAGCCAGGGTTCAAAATTTCTCCCTAGCGGGCCAGAGTCAATTTTCGAATTGGCACAAGAACTATCGTTTTCATTTCCGGAATATCGCTGGGGGAAACATTATTTCTTGGAGACAATTTTGATGCCCTAGTCCAGGATGGCTAAAATCCATTTCTTCTTTTCATGGTTATTAAATGCTAGTGTACGCGACCCGTAAAAAAAGACGGGTAAATCTATAGGTGGATATATACACACACGCAGACTCAACTCTTCCCACCTTTCTCCCTCTCCTCTCGGGGTACCCCCTCTCATCAGGGTATGGCTACTCCTCTCCCCCTACTTGAGGCAGCAATGTCGTTGAGCGTGACCGAAAAGATATGTATATTCTTCTATTAACGTGACCTCTCTCTCTCTCTCTCTCTCTCTCTCTCTCTCTCTCTCTCTCTCTCTCTCTCTCTCTCTCTCTCTCTCTCTCTCTGGTATAAGGACAACTGCTTTGGAAATAATAGGTCAAACTTTACTGCTTAATATGATTTAGTCTGTGTTAAAGAGTGTATGAATATCTCCAAAGATTATTATTATTATTATTATTATTATTATTATTATTATTATTATTATTATTATTATTATTATTATTATCATCGGAGCTGAAAATAATGGCTGCTTCATCTGCATTAAGATTATAGAAAACTTTTTTCCCTATGATTAATTCTCTCTTCAGCATGTATCTGAACTTACCCAATTTTTTTCATTTTTTTTTTTCAATAATGCAACGTTTCGATAATTCCAGAATTATTATCCTCCTTTCCCACCATTATCCCTACATTAAGGGATCGGTTGCCTGATGCACCCTCTCCAATGCCTTCAATCAAAGGCATCTTCTTCCACCAAACGTCACCTCTTGCCATTTAATTCTCTACCTCTCTCTCCAGATCTTCTCCCCTAAACAGGTTTCGAGAATCAAGAAACATAGCGTCTTTATTTGCTCTACAGGATGCTGATAAAGCTGATGTTAGTTTTTTTTCTTTACAGGGTGCTTCCCGGGACGGTCCTAGGCTGTTGCAGGCTGTTCCTCCTACCTTAGACTTTAAGGCAAACTTGACCATGCCAGGTGTTCTCTTCATCGAGCTTTGCGAACAGGGTCAATCAAATCCCGGACAGGTGAGCCATTTTTTTCCAGCGTTGTCGGTCCTTATGTCGTTATTATTATTATTATTATTATTATTATTATTATTATTATTATTATTATTATTTTTATTATTATTATTATTATCTAAGCTACAACCCTAATTGGAAAAGCAGGATGCTGTAAATCTATGGACCCCAACAGGGAAAAATAGCCCAGTGAGGAAAAGGAAACAAATAGTGTGTGAAACTTTCTAAGGCTATGGCGTGGAGGGTTACCAATTTTGTTATGATAATCATATTTACGCCAAGGAGTCTATTCAAATAGGCTTAATTTTTCGAGTTTTCGTTTACCGATATGTCGGCAGGTGAGCCCTTTTCCCCAGCGTTGTCGGTCATTATGTCTTTGAAATTTACGATATATCTTTCTCCTTTGATTAGCAAGTTTCCAAATATGGTTGTATGTTAGCTAATGATAATAATAATAATAATAATAATAATAATAATAATAATTATAATAATAATAGTAATAATAATAATGATAATAATTAATAATTATTAGTAATAATTGATGATTAATAATTAATAATTAATGATTAGTAATTAATAATTAATAATGATAATAACAATAATGATAATAATAATCAATAATAATAATAATAATATGTCGGCACTTGATTCTGTGAGGCGAATCGATATACATGAGAATATAATAAAAAATAATTTTATTTTCTCGAGTATCTATTTTATCTTTAATCTTTATGTAGATACAAGGAATGCCCATAAATGATAAAACAAGCTTATAATATAAATAACCTGTTTTTAATGTTTATTTATCAAACGAGTTTTTAAACTAAAAATGGTGCATGTCTTCGTTTTCTTTTTAAAACGACGAATATAATGACAGGATCACGAATACTCTAGTTATTAAGTTTTTCCAAAAAAACATTAATAAATTGATTGAAGATTAATTTTCTCGCGGAAAAATGTAGACGCTGACTTCGACAAGTATGTAATTAACAGTTTCCCGATTTTCACCTTATATGAAGCAATCTACTAAGATATTTGGAACAAAGAGTATAACTTTTGCCACTTGGACTTCGTTGACAATTGATTTTCAAAAAGATCATGCAATATGATTTTGTTATTTATGAAAAATGTTGCGAGAAGTTAATGACTTTTTATTAAGTACAAGAAATATGATTTTATGTACAATTTTGTATAAAGTTAATGATTATTTATTGCA
>NC_090737.1:19623456-19630956 GCF_036898095.1 Palaemon carinicauda
CATTTAAGCCATTCGTCTTTGGACCAGCTATTTAAGCCTTTTTTTATAAGGCTAGGCATTTAAGCCATTCATCTTTAGACCAGTCATTTAAGCCTTTCATTATGAGGCTATGCATTTAAGCCATTCATACTAAGGCCAATCATTTCAGCCAATCATTATAAGGCTAGGCATTTCAGCCATTCATCTTTAGACCAGCCTTTTAAGCGTTTCATTATGAGGCTAGGAATTTAAGCCATTCATACTAAGGCCAATCATTGCAGCCAATCATTATAAGGCTAGGCATTTAAGCCATTCATCTTTAGACCAGCCAGTTAAGCCTTTCTTTATAAGGCTAGGCATTTAAGCCATTCATACTAAGGCCAATCCTTTCAGCCAATCATTTCAGCCAATCATTATAAGGCAAGGCATTTAAGCCATTCATCTTTAGACCAGCCATTTAAGCCTTTCATTATGAGGCTAGGCATTTAAGCCATTCATACTAAGGCCAATCATTTCAGCCAATCATTATAAGGCAGGGCATTTAAGCCTTTCATCATAAGGCTAGGCTTTTAAGCCAATCATTATAAGGCCAGGCATTTAAACAATTCATCCTAAGGCTAGGCTTTCAGGCCATTCATTATAAGGCCAGACATTTAAGCCATTCATTTTAAGGCCAGGCATTTAAGCCATTCATTATAAGGCTAGGTATTTAAGCCACTCATCCTAAGGCCAGGCTTTTAAATCATTCATCCTAAGACCAAATATTTAAGCCAGTCATTATAAGACTAGGCATTTAAGCCATTTATTATTAGGCCAGGCATTTAAGCCATTCATTATTAGGCTCTGCAGTTAAGCCAAACATGATTAGGCTTGGCAAAGGCAAGCATAATTGTGCCAGGTATTTAAGGCAAGCATCCTTATGTCAGGCATTTAAAGCAAGCTTCTTTATGCCAGGTATCCAAGGCAAGCATTTTTATGCAATCCAGTTAACTCAAGCTTTATCAGGCCAGGCAGTTAAGACAAGCATCTCTATGCCAGGTAGTGAAGCAATCCCTCCTTAGCCCAGATAGTTAAGCCAAACATTCTTAGCCCAGTCAGTTAAGCCAAACATCCTTAGCTGAGGCAGTTACGCAAAACTTCCTTAGGCATGGCCTCTAAGCCATAGTTCCTAAGGCAAGGCATTTAAGCCATACAACCTTAGCCCAGGCAGTTAAGCCACGCACCCCTATACAAATCAGGTAAGCCAAACATCCCTAGTCCACGCGTTCATGCCAAACATTTTTAGTCCAGTCACCTAGGCCCTTCTTTTTAGGCCAGCCAGTTAAGCGTTTCGGTTTTTTCCGGACAGTTCAGCCACACATAGACCACGTAGTTAAGCCAAACCTTCCTAGATAGGGCAGGTCAGCCAACACCCTTAGGCCAGGCAGTTAAGCCATACACCCTCAGACAAAGTAGTTAAGCCAAACATCCTTAGCCCTGTCAGTTGAGCCAAACAACTTTAGCCAAGGCAGTTAAGCCAAGCACCATTAGGCAAGGCATTTAAGCCAATCATTAGGCATTTAAGCCAATCATTATTAGGTCAGACATTTAAATCAATCATTATTAGGCTAGACATTTAAGCCAAGCATTATTAGACCAGGCAGTAAAGCCAAGCATTATTAGGCCAGGTAATTAGGCCAAGCATTATTAGGCCAGGCAGTTAAGCCAAGCATCATTAGGCCAGACAGTTAAGCCAAGCATCATTAGGCCAGGCAGTTAAGCCAAGCATTATTAGGCCAGGCAGTTAAGCCAAGCATTATTGGGCCAGGCAGTTAAGCCAAGCATCATTAGGCCAGGCAGTTAAGCCAAGCATTATTAGGCCAGGCAGTTAAGCCAAGCATAATTATGCCAGACAGTTAAGCCAAGCATCATTAGGCCAGACAGTTAAGCCACGCATTATTAGGCCAGCCAGTTAAGCCAAGCATCATTAGGCCAGGCAGTTAAGCCAAGCATTCTTAGGTCAGGCAGTTAAGCCAAGCATCATTAGGCCAGATAGTTAAGCCAAGCATTATTAGGCCAGGCAGTTAAGTCAAGCATTATGAGGCCAGGCAGTTAAACCAAGCATCATTAGGCCAGGCAGTTAAGCTAAGCATTCTTAGGCCAGGCAGTTAAGCCAAGCATCATTAGGTCAGACATTTAAGCCAAGCATTATTAGGCCAGGCAGTTAAGCCAAGCATCATTAGGCCAGACAGTTAAGCCAAGCATTCTTAGGCCAAGCAGTTAAGCCAAGCATCATTAGGCCAGACAGTTGAGCCAAGCCTTATTAGGCCAGGCAGCTAAGCCAAGCATTATTAAGCCAGGCAGTTAAGCCAAGCATCATTAGGCCAGGCAGTTAAGCCAAGCATTCATAGGCCAGGCAGTTAAGCCAAGCATTATTAGACCAGGCAGTTAAGCCAAGCATCATTAGGCCAGACAGTTAAGCCAAGCATCATTAGGCCAAACAGTTAAGCCAAGCATTATTAGGCCAGGCAGTTAAGTCAAGCATCATTAGGCCAGGCAGTTGAGCCAAGCATTATTAGACCAGGCAGTTAAGCCAAGCATCATTAGGCCAGGCAGTTAAGCCAAGCATCATTAGGCCAGACAGTTAAGCCAAGCATTATTAGGCCAGGCAGTTAACCCAAGCATCATTAGGCCAGGCAGTTAAGCCAAGCATTCTTAGGCCAGGCAGTTAAGCCAAGCATTCTTAGGCCAGGCAGTTAAGCCAAGCCTCATAGGCCAGGCAGTTAAGCCAAGCCTCATAGGCCAGGCAGTTAAGCCAAGCATCATTAGGCCTTGCAGTTAAGCCAATCATCATTTCGCCAGTCAGTTAAGCCAAGCCTCATTAGACCAGTTAGGCCAGAAATCACCAGACCAGGCAGTTAAGCCAAGCATCATTAGGCCAGACAGTTAAGCCAAGCATCATTAGGCTAAACAGTTAAGCCAAGCATTCTTAGGCCAGGCAGTTAAGTCAAGCATCATTAGGCCAGGCAGTTAAGCCAAGCATCATTAGGTCAGGCAGTTAAGCCAAGCATTATTAGACCAGGCAGTTAAGCCAAGCATTATTAGGCCAGGCAGTTAAGCCAAGCATCATTAGGCCAGGCAGTTAAGCCAAGCATTCTTAGGCCAGGCAGATTAAGCCAAGCCTCATAGGCTTGGCAGTTAAGCCAAGCATCATTAGGCCTTGCAGTTAAGCCAAGCATCATTTCGCCAGTCAGTTAAGCCAAGCATCATTTCGCCAGTCAGTTAAGCCAAGCCTCATTAGACCAGTTAAGCCAGATATCACCAGACCAGGCAGTTAAGGCAAGCATCATTTTGTCAGGCAGTTAAGCCAACCATCAATATGCCCTGCAGGTAAGCCAAGCATCATTAGGCTAGGCAGTTAAAGCTAGCATCCAAAAAAAAAAAAAAAATATGCCCTGCAGGTAAGCCAAGCATCATTAGGCTAGGCAGTTAAAGCTAGCATCCAAAAAAAAAAAAAAATATGCCCTGCAGGTAAGCCAAGCATCATTAGGCTAGGCAGTTAAAGCTAGCATCCAAAAAAAAAAAAAAAAATATGCCCTGCAGGTAAGCCAAGCATCATTAGGCTAGGCAGTTAAAGCTAGCATCCAAAAAAAAAAAAAAAAAAATATGCCAGGCAGTTAAGACAAGCATCATTAGCCTAGGCAGTTAAGCCTGGCATCCTTAAACCTAAAAAAAAAAAAAATATGCCAGGCAGTTCAGACAAGCATCATTAGCCTAGGCAGTTAAGCCTGGCATCCTTAAACCTAAAAAAAAAAAAAAAAAAAATATGCCAGGCAGTTCAGACAAGCATCATTAGCCTAGGCAGTTAAGCCTGGCATCTTTAAACCTAAAAAAAAAAATATGCCATGCAGTTCAGACAAGCATCATTAGCCTAGGCAGTTAAGCCTGGCATCCTTAAACCTAAAAAAAAAAAAAAAATATGCCAGGCAGTTTAGACAAGCATCATTAGCCTAGGCAGTTAAGCCTGGCATCCTTAAACCTAAAAAAAAAAATATGCCATGCAGTTTAGACAAGCATCATTAGCCTAGGCAGTTAAGCCTGGTATCCTTAAACCTAAAAAATGAAAAGATTTAAAAATAATATTCATTTCACAAAAATGAAAATACCGGTATATTCCTTTTACAAAATATGCGACGTCGCTATGAAATAAAGAATAATATTCCTTCCACAACATAACATAAAAATATATTCCTCTTACAAAATAATATAAAATAATATTCCTTTCACAAAATAAAATAAAAAATATATTCCTTTTGCAAAAAAAAATGAAAAATATTCCGAACCAAAAAAAATCATTTTTTTTTTTTTATTTTTTTTTTATTTTTTTTTTTTTTTAATTTCTTATTTATTTATTTATTTATTTTTTTTTAATTTTCTTTTATCGATCTAGTTTCAGACTTCTTAATTATTTTGGATATTCTCCTGAGTTCATTCGTTATGAACCATATTTTCGTCTGTTTCCAAAACTGGGACTATGGGCCCAAGAGTAAGCCTGGTCCCGTTTTGGTTTCTTCTTCTTTGGTTTCCTTACCAAAAGTTTCCTTGTGGGTCCTTCTCCTTCTCTTTGTTTTTCTTCCTTTACGATGACTACTTTATTGTCATCTTCTACTGGAGTTTCACAACCTTCTACGACTGAAGTATTATCAAGTCTGCATTTCTCCTTTCCTGGTGAACCCTCGTCACCGGTTCCTTCTTTTTTAACCTTTTCTAAATCTCTCCTCTGAAGTTCCTTCTTCAGTGAAGAGATGACATCCTTCGCTGCGGAGAATTCTTTCTTCATTTCATCCTCTTTGTTGGTCATTCGAACAATCTTTCCATTCAGGTTTTTCTTTCGTTTCACTTTGTTCTCCAGTTGTTCACGAAGACCTTCGTTCTTCTTTGTTATTGTGAACACTGCCTCCTTTAGCTCATGATTCTGCACTAGAGCTTTAGAAATCTCGCCCTGCAGCTCTTTTACTAGACGTTGGTGTCCTTGGCTTTTTTCTGATCATTAGAACGAGCCTCCATCAGCTCTTTTTCTAGTTTAATTTTCTCAAGAGCTAATTCTTTATTAAGGAAGCTTCGTTCCTCATTGGATTTTTAAGATCTTCATTCTCTGCCAGAAGGATCGATTTCAGTTCGTCATGAGCCTCGGTTTCCTTCTTGGCCTTTTCCAGTTCCTCATTCAACTGGAACATTTTCGCTGTATTTTCTTCGACCAAAATCACTTTACCTTCAAGCTCTCGTTTCAGAGCTTTCTTCTCTCCCATAAGTTCTAATTGCATTTGAATATGGGCATCATTTTTCTGCTGAGCCATTTTCAGTTCCGGTTGCAACTCAAGAATTGATTCATAGTAAGTTGCAAGTAGATTTTCCTGGCCTTCAATCACAGTCTGTTTATTGGCAAGTTCCTTAGCCTTGATTTCATTCTTTAGCCTAAGATCTTCAATCTCAGTGTCTTCATCAGTCTGAACTGTTACATCAGATTTAGAGACTGGTTCAGTATCAATCTGAACGTCCCTGGAAAGCGAAGGATCCGTCCCACTGAGAACAGCTTCAGTCTCCTCAGAAATACTGTAGATTTCCTCCTGGTCCAAGACAGGCTCGAGTGCCTCACTCTGTTCCTCCTTGGCCCAGAATGTCCTCATCAGAAGACCACCTCCCAAAACGAGGCATAGTCCCTCCAGTTCCATCAACCGGGGCTGCTGGTCCTGAAAACCGTCTTCGGAAGAGGGACCCCCAAGTAGATATTTCTTCCCGTACTCACTGATAGCTCTCAATGCGTTGTTTGTAAACATCGTTGCAAAACTGAGAATGCAGATCACATGACTTTGATCAGGTATAATTTGAAAAAATCGAAATATGTCCTGGCAGAAATATCGACTCCGAGATTGAAGGCATTTTGAAGACTGGAGACGTCTTCGTTTGCTTCGAGATCGTCTCCAGAAACCGATTCCGATTATAATTCGAATGAGAGCGAGACTTTGAAGACGTCTTCGTTCGATTTGGGAAAATTCTTCACTCGGTCTTCATCGGAACTTGGTAGTAATTTATTTTCCCAAAGGAAATAGATAGATAGATAGATAGATAGATAGAAGATATAGATAGATAGATAGATAGATAGAAGATATAGATAGATAGATAGATGAATAGATAGATAGATAGATAAATAGATAGATAGATAGAATTGATATATATATATATATATATATATATATATATATATATATATATATATATATATATATATGTATATATATATATATATATATATATATATATATATATATATATATATATATATATATATTTATATATATGATAAATTTTTGCACATTTAAACGTGTTTTTTTTTATTCAAATAAGCCATATATTTTTTATACATTAATGTCTGTATTCTCTTAACGACCTCGGGATCAGAGCCCCAGGCGAAATCACACAAAGACAAGAGCTTTTGACCGACCGGGAATCGAACCCTGGTCCGGCAAGCTTGTATAGACAGTGACTACCACTTGGCCACGAAGTAAGGTAAAAGTCAATGACAATGCTTCTGTATACATTTGTTTTGGTCAAGACAAAAACCATTTTACTAGAATAGCAACCTGATTTAGAATAAAGGAACAAAGGAGTTGACAAAGAAGTTACCAGTTAGAATTGCGATTGTGTTGAAAATAGACAAAATGAAGGAAATATGTGATATCAATCATAGCAGCTTGAATTTAAAGACTAGAAACCCATATTACAATAGTTATGACACTTTCCAGAGACTGGAAACATTGGTTGTATGGCGCGTGAGATGGTTTATCAGCTCTGACTATTGAGATACTATTGAAAGGACTAGAATTTGAGGCTCCTTGAATACCAGAAACTTAAGTTCAACCTACCGTAGAAATGGAATCATCAATAGCATTTTCTCAACATCTGTGTGAATTTAATGCCAGTGACCTAATTAGGAGACAAGGTCATAAATTTCATTATCCTTGGATAAAAGAAAAATAGCTGTTGAGAAACAAGTTTAAGATGATTAGTGTTGGCAATATTTCTATTTTATTTCACATTCCTTTTCCTCTATAATTGGGATTTTTATAAAAAAAAATTAATGGTTTATTTTCAAGGTTCATGATTAAATTTCACCGAATTAGTTCCTGATTGTTCCTAAGAGCCAAGGGGAATTAGCTCTAGATTTCTAATCATGAGCTAAGGTGAATTAGTACTTGATTTGTTCTTATAAGCCTAGGGGAATTATTTCTTGATTTGTTCTAATGAGTCAAGGTTAATAATTAGTTATAGTTCATTCTACTTATTCTTTGTTTAGTACCATTGTTTATAGTGTACTCTGTGGGTTTTCTTATTGTCTCTGGTTTTTTTTTTATGACGGTTCATGATTACTGTTTATCAAAGTAAATATTGGTTTAATAAAGGGGTTCTGCTAACTATTATGAAATATAATGCAGTATAATGAGCCTCTCTTCAATGCGTCATAATGATTCCAAGCCCAAAGTT
>NC_090737.1:19635956-19643456 GCF_036898095.1 Palaemon carinicauda
TTGTTGTCAGTGCAGTTTTCCAAGGACCACGTACGCATGATTACAAATAAAACACACACACACACACACACACACACACACACACACACACATATATATATATATATATATATATATATATATATATATATATATATATATATATATATATATATATATATATATATATATATATATATATATATAATACAGTGAGAATTAAGTGTATGTATATTTTTATATATTTTGGATACCTTCATTTAAAAGAAAAGAAAATCTAAACTAAAAGGGTTTGAAACTTAACGAAGTATTTGAAGCGATGAAGTTCCTTCCATATACTTTCAGTTATATCATACATTCTTAAAATGTTTGCATCTCAATAGCATCGTTGCTATTTTTCGTGCAATATCCAGTCACAATTTTGACTTTAAAAACTGTGTCCTTAGCATTACAATACAGTATTTGCTTACCTTATAAATGCATTCAAATTTC
This sequence comes from Palaemon carinicauda, assembly GCF_036898095.1. NCBI lineage: Eukaryota > Metazoa > Arthropoda > Malacostraca > Decapoda > Palaemonidae > Palaemon > Palaemon carinicauda. The sequence goes on from NC_090737.1 coordinate 19,636,428, forward strand.
CTTTCCTCCCCGCGCTATACATCCTGCTTTTCCGAGCAGGGTTGTAGCTTAACTAGTAATAATAGTTGAAATAATAATGCTTGACCACGAAAAAATATGAATAGAAATTAAATAGATATAGTAAAATTACAGTATGATTTTTTTTTTCTTTTGTGGTAATACATAGCTGACCTTTAAAAGTTAGACTCTCATTTGACCGTTAGCCACCCAGTAGGATCTGGACCTCTGAACATCTCTTGACATATTGGCCTAGTTTAAATTTACATCAGCCTTTGACCTGTAAGTATTACCTTGACCTTATTTAGCACACGTGGTTTGTGAGTTTAGTATGCTAAATAGTACGGTTTTATTTCGAACATTTGAAAAATTCTGGCGAGTTATAGACTTATTTGATTTGGCCATTAACTTTACCTAGACCTTTCTCTGCTCATCTGCTTCAGCGGTGGACCATGCGTACCAATTATTATTATTATTATTATTATTATTATTATTATTATTATTATTATTATTATTATTATTATTATTATTATTATTACCTGCTAAGCTACAACCTTAGTTGGAAAAGCAGGATGCTATAAGCCCAAGGGCTCCAACAGGGAAATTGGCAATTTTTAAATTTTGAATTTTAGAAATTGAATAGTTCAAAAGTTATTGCAAAGGTTGAATTAAAATTTGACCGTTGACATTGAACAATGACCTTGACTTCATTCTTAAAACTTCCATTTTTTTTAGTTTTTTCCTAACAATCAATTCAGGACTTAGGATTAGAAAGAAACCTGGACAAATATAATATTCATTTATTATAAATCCTATATAAAATGAAATAATGCAAACATTCTAAGACAAATAGTTACAAATGATTAAAATAATACATGGTTGTCATCCCTATGTGGGTGGCTGTCTAAAGAACCGTTGAACTTGCATGAAAATATGGTCACTATTTTCCTCTTAATGTATGTCAATGTTATTGGCAAATGACTGTTATACTTGGTACCATTTAATGTATCTATAGCACCCTGTAGTAACCGCAATCTATATTATATGAAAAGTGGTGAAGCAACAGAAGTAATTCTTATAGAAAAAAAACTAGGTTTAGATTCTTAAATAGGAAGAAAAAGCTCCGTTTTCTTTGATGTTTACGATTGACTGAAACATGATTATAAAAACTTAAAAGCATCTCTTTTCACTTAACCATTACTCAAAGTTATGCATTATCTTCATCTCCAATAAAAAAGAAAACAATATCTTTAAATATAAAATATCATAAAGAGAAAATGTAGTGTCAATGCATGAGAAATCGTCTTAGTATAGTAGTTGTTGTAAGAATACGAGAAGAGAGAGTAACGTGGGTGCTTTACAAGTTTATACATCGTAACTGATAAATAAAAAAGCACTGTGAGTGTAGATCTCCACCACGGCAGCTTATGTTTCGAAACCCACTTGCCTTTCTCAGACTACGTGGCTATAAAATATGAAAATACAGCAACCTGTTCCTTGACAGTTCAACAATCGGTGCCTGCTGTATAGGAAACTCATGTATTAAGGAGGGAACTACAACTAATACTGTTAACTCTGGTTATTGTAGATTCCTTGTTTCTTCATTATTTTCCTGTATAATTTATGTATATAATTTTATTCTATCCTTAATATAAAGTTTTCCGTAATTACCTTATGATTTGAGAACGTACGAATGATTTTTAGTCGTTTTATGGCATGTTTTTATTTTCTTTTCTCTAAGATCACTAATCGCTATTAGTTTTACATTACAAGTTTTTAGCAAAATCACGGCAAAAATTGGGCTTCTCCTTTAAAGGTAATAGAAAGAAAAACTGTTGTAGTGAAATTATTTAACCACGTTCGGTAGAACAAAAGAAACGCCACAAATAATCGCTGGTTTCCATAATCCATCCTCCACCGTTGGGACATTCGAGTTGACACACAACACAACTGTCTGAAAAGTGAAGGTACTGCAAGTCCACGATTTGGTGTTAAGAGTACAAACGATTTGGATCATACAAACGTTCCTTAATCGACTAAGTCTGGATACAGTGAGAACTGCTGTCTGCGTTATTCATGTAGAAAGATGTGACGTAACAAGGGATAAAAAACCCGTTAAATTACAGTTTTCGAGTCCCGAGTGATGCTTTTGGCCCGTTTCGTCTCTATTAGCCTGTGACGATGAGATTTCCGTGTTTAGTGTCTGTTTCTTAGCGACTTGAAGATTTATTCCCTCAAATTTTACGGGCATTGAGCTCGAGCAGTTAAGACTTCCAGTAAGCTTTAAACATTCATGATTAATCTGGGATCAATTAGAGTAATTCAGGTGAGTACATATTTCGATTGCATTAGGACTTGTACTTGGTGCAGCCTTACTGTTTTATTCCATATGTGTGTGACTTGTACTTCCAAAGTTTATTAGGCTTTATATGTATTCCGTCAATCACAAGCCTTACGATTTAAGCTGATATTCACCCTTTTATGTTGTCATTGAAAAAAGACTGCTGTTCGTTCTTAAGGTTATGCTAACATTACTACCTTCGACAAAACAGGTGTTGGGTTAGGTTTCACGAGTGACTTCAATACTTACATGTTATGGTAAGATTATTTGTAATTATCATTTCGTCATGCGTGTGTTTCCTTCTCTTTAAAACAATGGTAGTGTAACATTTTTTAAACACTAGGCTAACTTGCTCTACCTTGCATATGATTTTGGGAGGCTGATTTGATGTAGATTCCGTCAAGTATTAGATTTAGGTTAGGTTAAGTAAAATGGTCGTTTTGTTTACACTGTTTGTTGTTTAGTTGGTTTGGTAACGATTAATTGAGGTTTTACTCTTGTAATAACTCCTTGAAAGGGGAATATTACATTATTTGGTTCTTTGCTTGGTAGGAATCACCTTATAGTAGATTTGAATCCCTTTATTGAGGTAGGAACAGAAAATGAGGGTAGGAATCACGCCACAGTAGCACCGATTTAGCACCGATTTTTTCATGTCAAAGTCTCCCACCGTTACTTACATATTTACATATATGTTTTGTCAAATTTTAGTAGCCCCTTTAGGATACCTTCCCACGGGGTGGTACGTAGGTTAGGTAACTAAACAACAGCTTTGGAAATCCTCCAAGTATAATACACTTGTAACTAAGGATTTTGATGAAGTTAAGGGTGATAGGCCTATCATGTGTTTTTCAAGGTCTTGGAAGTAATCCGTAACCTTACGTAGGTTAGGTTAGGATGCATCCCTACAGTATATACATATTTAAAAAAAAATATTTCAAATAATAATTGATATCAGAATCGTTCGAAGGAGGAAACTGAAAAACTTATTTTGAAATCCCGAGAACACCCGTGACCCCCTAAAAATACTCTGCAATTTAGGCTTTGAGTTTAAATTAATAGGCTTTAATCAGGGTTTATCACCCCGCCCCGACGTTATTAAAGTGGATCATGTAAAAATAACCTAATTACAACAGGGAATCAATTTAGTATCAGGGAGTACCTCCCAATGCTTCCGTTTCCTGTTGAATAATTTGATTGTCTATAAACGAGAATACCTTTTCTTATGACTTTTTTTCTTCAAACCTTTTTTTTTACTCTAATAATTAATCGTTCTAAAAACTGCAGACAAATTAGTATTGTTTCCTCTTTATTAGTTATTTATACATTATAGCTATTGCTGTATTAAGTTTGGCCATTACTTTAACATAGAAAACGATCGTAAATTGAAAATTAAGTGTTTTATTGCAAAAGTTCTGCTCCTCTGATATTTATGCATAGACAGCTTTGTTAATTGCACAAATTATTCATTAGGTTGTTAAACACTATTTGCGTGTATGCTAAACATGTTGATGGGAATGATAGTCTGTTCATATCCTACATGTGTAGGCCTATGGGTCCTGGTTTACATTTTTTTTTTCATGCCGTCAATGTTATACGAAATTTTTTGCTTTTTGCTTTTTGTATTACAAATAAATTGAACGTATTTCATGATTTCACACCTAACCGACGTCGGTTCATTTTTAGATTTACAAGTAAGTTTTTTCTCGCTGTTAATGTTATCCGAAATTTTTTGTTTTTTGTTTATTTATTTCGTGGTTTCACACCTACCCCTACGTATGAAAGTTATTTTAATTTTTTTTTTTTATTTAGGCCTCTGAAGCATAATTGTATTTTAGAATGTCACAATTAATTTTGTCATTTATTTATTCATGTTTAAGTAACATTCATCTATATTAATAATGTGTAGTTAGGAAGATTTAGACGCGTCGTTAAATATGGCGATACTGTATTATGGATTTGACAATAAAACATCTAAGATAAGTGTGGATAAGATTGAATGAGAGGATCTTGCAGTAGCGATGTTGCGTGCAAACGGGAACTGGTAAACTAAAACGCAGTGTCCGTACGATTTATTATTATTATTATTATTATCATTAAATGCTAAGCTACAACCCCAGTTGGAAAAGCAGGATCTTATAAGCCCAGGGGCCCCTACAGGGAAAATAGCACAGTGAGGAAAGGAAACAAGGGAAATATTTTAAGAATAGTATATATATATATATATATATATATGCATTTACACATACATATATATACATACACACACACACACACACACATATATATATATATATATATATATATATATATATATATATATATATATACATACAGTATATATATTATATTATGATCATTATCATAATAGTTTTTATTTATGTGGTTATGTGTTTCTAGGGTTGTAGCTTGGCAAGTAATAATAGTAATAGTGTCCCCCACGTGAGAATCATCAAATGCAGGTAAATTTCGTTTGACCTTTCTTGACTATTTTATATTCATTCTAGTCGCGAATGAGCTATTTTTATGATTTTATACTGGATTTCATGCCGGGACGTTGCCTATGAGTTATTATTATTATTATTATTATTATTATTATTATTATTATTATTATTATTATTGTTGTTGTCAAACATACATACTACTGTCAAACATACATACTACTGTCAAACATACATACTTCTGTTTATCAAGAGATAACTTTACAGTTAAAACAAATCTGTATATTAGAACAAACAAGATGATGTATTTTTATTATTGTCCCAATAATAAACAGTGAGCTGTTATACTAATTGGTTTTATTAGTATATGAAATGTGAAACAACTGTTGTTACTCTTATTATTAGGCATGGATTTAGAAACTTGTAGAACCTTGGGTAAAAGATTTTGACTTTAGGTCCCAGTTTCAAATCACATTTCGTCTCAGCTGGCTGGTCCACGTTCAGAGGTAAACAATTTTTGGATCCATTTTACCCTATAGTGCTATACCATGCTTTGGTCCAAGGGAAACCGGTTTTTATGCATCAGACATCACGGTTAGAATACAGTGGAGTAGATAAAATACCTGTGAATTTATTGTAAATATTTTTTAGTCTCAGTTTTTCGTATTTGACTGACATGATTTTTTTTTTTTTTTTTTTTTTTTTTTTTTTTTTTTTTTTTTTTACCACACCACTTCATCATGGGTTCCTCGCTGCTGATAAACCTTATGGGGGGGGGGGGGGGGGAGGGGTAATGTATCTTTGTAACCGGTAAAATTCCTCCATGATGAGATTGAATCTAATCAACGGGAGTAACGGCTTACGTAAATAACGTTAGATAGACCGATAGACCCAGGGTTAAAAGGTATTCTTTTAACCCTGGATAGACCTATGCTTTCGCTGATGCGTTATCTTACAATGTAGACCAGAACGATTAATTGAATATTCTCTTTAATTTATACTAGGATTACTTTAATATTTTTGGAGGGTCGAAACAGTCATTGAGTAAATCAATGCAGTTTCCTACGGTTAAACATTTTTTAGGGAAACGTAAACAGAATTAATATAAGAGAATTCATGTGTATCGCGTCACAAATACACGTAGATGCAATAATGAACATTTGTACACTATATATATATATATATATATATATGTGTGTGTGTGTGTGTGTGTGTGTATGTATTACATACAAACATATGTATATTGGTGTTTGAAGAATAAAAGACGCGAGTCACAAACTATGGAATCCATTGAATGGCTTGCTGAGCCAACTCATATGTTCCAAAGTCGAGTTGGGATGATACATGATAATGAAAAAAAAGAAGGTTGAAGCTTTGTGATGATTAGTGTGTGCAATGTGTGTGGCGTGGGACGATTGGAAATTATGGGAAAATTAGACAGATCATCAATGTAGGAAAATAGTTGATATAAGTAAATGGGTAGATTAGAGCTTTTTATTGGACGGCTATTGCTTGGAGAGAAGAAAACAATTAAAGGTGGAGGAGCTGGAAAGGGTTGGACAAATGTTGTAGAGGATTTATTAGATAGAAAAGGGGCTTTGTATTTTAGAGCCTGAGGTGATATTTTGGTTCTTGAAGATGTGGTATTTAAGAGCGTAAAACAAGGTTTATAGGAGCTTTAGGATTTGGTATTTTGGAGCATAAGGACGTGGTATGTAAATGTGTTTGAACAAAGTATTTAGGAGCATCGGAACAAAGTATTTGGGAGCTTTAAGACCGAGTAATAATTTGGAGCATAAGGACTTTTTATTTAGGAGCGTTAGGACGTGGTCTTTTGGAATGTGAGGATGTGATATTTTCGAGCTCGAGTCGGAGATAATTTGGAGTGTGACGTTTTGGACAAAGTAGAAGTTAATGACAGTTTATATAGAAAATATGACTTAATGCATCTTCTCTTACTGGCGTAAGAGGGAACTTTTGTGGAAGTCCAATGCACATGGGTTTAGGTCTATGATTTCAGTTAGATAATGATTGTGTTAAGAATTAAGCAACTTGATACACGCTCTCGTCGAAAACTATTATGTTAAGATTGGATTTATATTATGCAGATTATTTGGTTACTTTGCAATCTAGTGTGATTCAATTTCATCCATAGTAATATCATTCAGCAGGTTTATTTTCTCTTCTCAGTGGACACTTGATATTGAATAAAAAAAAAAAAAAAAAAAGATAAGGGTAAATCCAAATATC
>NC_090737.1:19648456-19660956 GCF_036898095.1 Palaemon carinicauda
TCCCTTTGCCATTCATGAGCGGCCTTTAAACCTTTGAAAATTAGTGAGTGCAAATTGCTTTGCAATGTTGATGCCCCACGGTATAGTGGTAAACGTACATTCCTTGACGGTAAAATTTCAGGAAAGTTTTTTTGTTGAACAGGTTGACATGAGTCTCTCTTCATAGTTTATATGACAGATCAAATTTACCGATGTTACTCATCTTAAGATATGATTATATTTCTATTCATTACTTCTAATAGATAGTTTATTATTTTATTTCCTTTCCTCATTGGACTATTTTTCCCTATTGGAACCCCTGGGCTTGTAGCATCCTGCTTTTCGAACTACTGTTGTAGCTCAACTAATAATAATAATAATAATAATAATAATAATAATAATAATAATAATAATAATAATAATAATAATAATAAATGCTGAGGATCCTTTGTTAAAAACCGTTGAAACTTTGTGATATTTATCTTTGCCGTAATTTATTTTTTCACAATTTCCAAACTGTATGTTTTAGTTTTTGTTAGTGTATCTTTATTTTATGGAAACTCTGTTGATCAGATAATAACGTATTTGATTTTTTTTTTATATTAGTGAATACGTTTTATAAGTAATAACGATAACAATAAAGAAAATAACTTGTTTGCAATATCTTTGTGTAAATAAACAAAGTGGCCTATAAATAGTGTACGTTGCAGTAGGCTCGAAAACATTAAGAAAATATAATTTTTTTTTAAAAAAGCATTGTGTGAAAAAGAATTTCCTTATTTACTACGTACGAGGATATAATATCCCGAAGTGCAATATAATTCCCTTTTTTTATCCAGTCTTTTTATCCATCATGCTTTTATGTTCTCTTTCCTCCTTTTTTTTTTTTATTTTTTTTTTTTATTTTTTATCAAACAAGTGAATAGAATTCAAAGAGCCGGGAGACTGAGCCTTCCCTGTTTTTTATCTGTCTAGACTTAGGCTTATCTGAAAGGGTAGCTGATATGCCCTTTCATTTTTTTTTTAGTGGAATACCAGAAAACTTCGATGGCTTCCTACCAACCACGTCAAAAAAATGGAAGGGCTTTGTAATATCATCACACACACAAGAGAGAGAGAGAGAGAGAGAGAGAGAGAGAGAGAAGCTTTGTAATATCGCTCACACGAGAGAGAGAGAGAGAGAGAGAGAGAGAGAAGCTTTGTAATATCATCACACACACACAGAGAGAGAGAGAGAGAGAGAGAGAGAGAGAGAAGCTTTGTAATATCATCGCTCACACGCGAGAGAGAGAGAGAGAGAGAGAGAGAGAAGCTTTGTAATATCATCGCTCACACGCGAGAGAGAGAGAGAGAGAGAGGAAGAGAGAGAGAGAGAAAGCTTTGTAATATCATCGCTCACACGCGAGAGAGAGAGAGAGAGAGAGAGAGAGAGAGAAGCTTTGTAATATCATCGCTCACACGAGAGAGAGAGAGAGAGAGAGAGAGAGAGAGAGAAGCTTTGTAATATCGCTCACACAAGAGGAAAAGAGAGAGAGAGAGAGAGAGAGAGAGAGAATATGGCTAATGAAATAATTTCTTCGTTGTTTTGTTTGTGCCTGAGCTACCAGGTTTCACTATAGTGATTGATAGTTGCAATTCACAAACTGTTTTTTTTTTTTATTCGTTTTTCATTATCTGAGGTTTGAACTTTTATTTTTTGGGTAACCCCTCACGCCTGGTTATAATTGACCATTTCGGTAATAGTTTTTATCTATTTTTTAATGCTAGAAGTGCCACTAATACGAAAATTGTTCTAATCTCTATGGTTACTTATTTTACTTTAAGGGCTGCTTATCTGTCCTGTACAGCAGGGGAACCTACTCACTACAGGACCTCCACGGTATCCTTTGAAACCGTAGAACAACCGTTTGTGAATAACAATTTTGATAAGGATACCGAAACGCTTTCTGAAAGGGAATGAAAACACCAATTGGAAAGTACTAGAACAGGAGTTCTCACCTGGGGGGGGGGGATTTCCCCCAGGGGGTAATTTCAGGCTTTTAGGGGCAGGTTTGAATTGGGAACACCGATTGGCAGACCCAGACTGTTAGATATTTTATCTTTTTTTATTGCCTTAAGCTCCCCAGGGAACACTATGAAATAATCCTGGAAAATTGTATATGTATATATACTAAAATGGATTTCTTTTGTAAATGTATGTGTACTAGAATGAATTTTTAAACGTATGTATACTAATATGGACTTTTTTTTTTTTTTTTTTTTTTTTTGTCATGCATATTATTTGGAATTTACTTTTTGAGGCAGACAATTTTGGAAAGGAGGTGGGACTGGCATGCTGGCATGTAGTGTCAAAAGAGATTGAGAACCACTGGACTAGAAACTAAACGAAGGGAAAACAATAATAAAAGGAGGAGGGGAAATCCCAACTGAAAGGGATCGGAAGTTTCAACTGGAAAGGAAGTAGAAACACAGAATCAAAGAAAACAGAAATGCCAACTGAGATGTATTAACAACTTTTAAAGAACGTGGAGATTCCAACTGAGAGGGCAGTGAAATTCCGAATGAAGGGTGTTAAGAATTCGGACTGAAAGGGATTAGAAATACAGACTGAAAGAGACTGTAAGGGAGGGAAAATACCGACCGAAAGGGTTGGGAAATGAAACTTAAAAGGTTGGGAAAAGCAGACTGAAAGCCTGGTAACGATAATTGAAAAAGAGGAGAAACGCGGACTGAAAGGGTATGGCAATGTTGATTGAAAGGGTTGGGGAACGGCAATTGAAAAGAGTTAAAAATCGCTGACTGAAAGGGTGCTGCAATACTAACTGAACACTGGAAAAATCCAACTGTAAGTTTTAGGAAACACTTAACTAAAAGAAAAGGGAAAGGCTGCGGCAACGCTGACAGAAAGGGAGAAACGGCAATTGTAAAGGTGAAGCACCGCCAGTTGAATGGGCACGGCAGGCAACGAAGATTGAAAAGGAGGGGAAACACCAGGTGAAAGTGTGCAGAAATGGTGACTGAAAAGGTGCAGCCATGTGATCTGAAAGGGTGTGTCAATGCTACTTGAAAGGGTGCGTCTATGCTGCCTGAAAGGGTGTGTCATTGCCACCTGAAAGGGTGTGTCAATGCTGCCTGAAAGGGTGGGGACACGGCTATTGAAAGGGTGCAGCAACGCTGACTGAAATTGTGAGAAAAAAGCACAAACTGAAATGGTTGGGAAATACCAACTTTAAGTTTCGGGAAACACCCACTGCAAGCAAAGAGAAACACTGACTAAAAGGGAATGGAAACTCCTACTGAAAGGATGTGGCAACATAGATTGAAAGGACGGAGAAAAGTCAGCTGTAAAGGTACGGCAACACCGACTTAAAGGGAGTAGCAATGTAGACTGAAAGAGAGGGGAAATTGTAACCGAAAGGAAGCAGCAGCTTAGGCTGAAACTGATGGGGAGCAGGCGCACAGTAAATAGGTGCAGCAAGTACAACTGAAAGGGTACAGTAGTGCTAACTAAAATTGTAAGTAAATGCTGACTGAAAGGATGCGGCAACATTGACTTAAAGGATGGGGAATCGCCAATTGAAGGGTGCAGTCAAAATATCTGAAATGGTGAGGAAACGCCAACTGGAAGGGTATGGCAACTCTTAACTGAAAGGATGGGGAAGCACTGATTGAAAGGTTGCCCAAAGCAGACAAAGCGTGCAACTTGACTGAAATGCTGAGGATATGTCGACTGAAAGGGCGCGGTAACACTGACTGAAAGGATTCAGCAATGCTGAGTGAAAGGGTGGTGAAATACTGCCTGTAAATGTTGGGAAACGCCAACTGAAAGGGTGCAGCAACACCGACTAAAATGGTGAGGAAATGCTGACTGAAAGGGTGCAGGAACTCAAACTGAAACGATAGGGAAATGCTGACTGAAATGGTGCAGCAACGCAAAAACAAAAGTGTAGTAATGCTGACTGAAATGGTGTGGAAATGTCAACAGAAAGGGTGCCATAATGCTGACTGAAAAGATGGAGAAACAGCAACTGGGAGGGTGCAGCAACGCTAACTGAAAGGGTGAGGAAAGGGTGACTGAAAATATGCGACAACACTTGAGTGAAAGGGTGAGGAAATGTCAATTGAAAGGATGCAGCAGCAACTACTGAAATGGTAAGGCAATAGTGGCTGAAAGGGTGTAGTAAAGCTGACTGAAAGAATGGGGGAAATGGCAACTGAAAGGGCTTCGGCAATGCCTAGTGAAAGGATGGGGAAATACTGGCTGAAAGGGTGGGAAAATACTGCCTGAAAGGATGGGGAAACGCTGACAGAAAGAGTGCAGCAACCCTGACTGAAATTGTTAGGAAACACCGACAGAAAAGGTACAGCAACTGATATTAAAAGGATTGGGTTACACTGTTTGAAATGGTGCGGCAATGCTAACTGAAAGGGTGCAGGATTGCTGAATGAAATCGTGAGGAAATGCTTTCTGGTAGGTTGTGGCAATGCAGATTGAAAGGGTGTGGCAGTGCCGACTGAAAGGGAGTGGAAACCGGAACTTAACAATTGTGGCAACTCATGTTGAATAGGTGCGGCACCTTGCACTGAAAGGATGGGAAAATGTCTTAAAGGGTGCTGCAATGCTGACGGAAATGCCGCAGTAACTCACACTGAAATGGTAAGGGCAAGGCAAATTTGATTGAAAGTATGGGGAAACACTGACTGAAGGGTACAGCAATGCTGTCTGAAATGACGAAATTGCTACCAAAAAGGTATTGCTACTCAGACTGTAAGGATGGGAAACACTTGCTGAAAGGTTGTGGTAACGCAGAATGTAATGCTGAGAAATGTCGACTGAAAGAGTGCGGTAACATTGACTGAAAGGATGGGGAAATGCTGCCTGAAAGGGTTTGGCAACGCTTAAAGAAAGGGTTGGGAAATGGCTACTGACTGAAATGACGAAGAAATGGCAAGTGTAAGGGTGTGGTAATGCTAACTGAAAGGCTTGGGAAATACTGACTGAAAGGGTGCGGTAACACTGACTGAAAGGATTGGGAAACGCTGACTGAAAGGATGGCAAAATGCTGAATGAAAGTGTGTGGCAACGCTGACTTGATAGGGTGCGGTACCGCTGACTTAACTGGTGCAGCAATGCTGGCTAAAAGGGTGCGGCAACACTGACTGAAAGGTTGCTGCAATTCTGACAAAGGGTGCAGTAATGCTGGCTGAAAGGGTGGCAACAGTGACTGAAAGGATGGGAAAACACTGCCTGAAAGGATGGGGAAATGCTGCCTGAGAGTGTTGGGAAACTGTAATGAAAGGTTGCAGCAACATCGACTGAATTGGTGAGGAAACGGCGACTGTAAGGGTGCAGTAATGTTGACCTAAAGATATGGGGAAACGCTGATTGAAAAGGTGCTGTAACAGTGACTGATAGGGTGTGGTTACTCTGACCTATAGGGTGTGGTAACGCTGAGTGAAATGGTATGGTAAAGCTGACTGTTACGGTGCGATAACGCTGACTGATAGGGTGCGGTGATGCCGACTGATAGGGTTCGGTAACGCTGACTGAAAGGGTACAGTACCGCTGACTGAAAGGGTGCAGTACTGCTGAATGAAAAGATACAGTACCGCTGACTGAAAGGGTGCAGTACTGCTGAATGAAAGGGTACAGTACCGCTGACTGAAAGGGTGTGGCAACGGTGACTGAAATGGTGTGGCAACGGTTACTGAAATGGTGAGGAAACGGCGACGGAAAGGTTGCATAACTCCGACTGAAATGATGAGGAAACGCCAACTGTAAGGGTGCTGTAATGTTGACTGAGAGGAATGGTAAACACTGACTGAAAGGATGCAGTAACGCTGACTGAAAGGGTGCAGTAACTCTGACTAAAAGAATGCGGTAACGCTGACTGAAAGGATGGGGAAATGCTGACCGAAAGGGTGCAGCAACACTGACCGAAAGGGTGCAGCAACCCTGACTGAAAGGATGGGGAAACGCTGACGGAAAGGGTGCAGCAACGCTGACTGAAAGGGTGCAGCAACGCTGACTGAAAGGATGGGGAAATGCTGCTTGAAAGGTTGCAGCAACGCTGATTGAAATGGTGTGGAAACGCCTACTGAAATAGTGAGGGAAAGAAGACTGAAATGGTAAGGAAATGCAGACTGAAAGGATGGGGGAAAAGCTTGCTGAAAGGGTATGGAGATGCTGCTTGAAAGGGTGGAGAATTGGCAACGGAAAGGTTGCAGCAACGCCGCCTAAAGGCCGATTCACACGACCCGTTTCCTTTCCGACAGGCTGGCCAGTGGCTAACGGCTGACGAAATGTTATACATTCACATGAGGCATTCCCTATTTGTTTACCCGCGCGCAGTTTTCATTGTTTACTTAGACTCTGTCACGTGAGGACCGAGTAAATTACGATAATTTTGACACTATAAGATGTTGGTTGATAAAATAAGTTATGCAACTTCATTATACTTTATGCACAATTCCGAGAATATTAAAATTAGGATAAATTCACCTGTTTTACTTAATGCTTCTCCAGTCATTTTCTATATCTTTTCTTTATGTAAATTATTTCTTTACATCTTGTTTGCCATGTCAAACATCTCATACCCTTGAACAAGTTCAATTAACCTCATACATGGTGTCAACAACAAACTAACTCTAATTTTTATGACTATACTATGAGGAAAAATCGGGGTTGTAGGCCACGAAACGAACGAGTACGACACAGGTCCTCGTTCACACAAAACATCATCAACGCGTTGGTTCGGATGGGTGGCTAACGGCCATCAGACCGGCCAAGGTTTCTTGGAAAGGGAGCCGAGCCGACTCGGGCGGCTGACGACCGAGGGCCGCCGTCGGCCTGACGGGTTATGTAAACAGTTGCATTTGAATATATGTAAGAAAGCTAGAAGTAGCTTAACCGACGGCCAGCCTGTCTGAAAGAAAACGGGTCGTGTGAATCTGCCTTAAAATGCTGAGGAAACGTCGACTGAAATGGTGAGGAAACACTGACTGAAAGAATGGGGGAACCCCAGGCAAAAAGGGTGGAGAAATGCCGCCTGAAAGGGTGAGGAAACACTAAATGAAAGAATGGGAGAACCCCTGACAAAAAGGATGGAGAAATGCAGCCTGAAAGGGTGGGGAAACAGTGACTGTAAGGTTACAGCAACACTGACTGAAATAGTGAGGAAAGGCCAACTGAAATGCTGATTGAAAGGTGCAGCATCGATGACTGAAGGTTTGTGGTAAATGCTATCTGAAAGGGTGGGAAAATGACGAATGAAAGGTTGCAGCAACGCTGACCGAAATGGTGAGGAAACATCGACTGAAACGGTAAAGTAATGCTGACTGAAAAGGTGAGGAAACACCGACTGAAACGGTAAAGTAATGCTGACTGAAAGGGTGAGGAAACACCGACTGAAACGGTGAAGTAATGCTGACTGAAAAGGTGAGGAAACGCCGACTGGAACGGTGAAGTAATGCTAACTGAAAGGGTGTGGAAGCACCGACTGGAATGGTGAAATAATGCTGACTGAAAGGGTGACGAAACACCGACTAGAACGGTGAAGTAATGCTGACTGAAAAGGTGAGGAAACACCGACAGGAACGGTGAAGTAATGCTGACTGAAAGGTTGAGGAAACACCGACTGGAACAGTGAAGTAATGCTGACTGATAAGGTGAGGAAACACCGACTACAACGGTGAAGTAATGCTGCTGAAAAGGTGAGGAAACACCAACTGAAACGGTGAAGTAATGCTGACTGAAAAGGTGAGGAAACACCAACTGGAACGGTAAAGTAATGCTGACTGAATAGGTGAGGAAACACTGACTTCGACGGTGAAGTAATGCTGACTGAAAGGGTGAGGAAACACCGACTAGAACGGTGAAGTAATGCTGACGAAAAAGGTGAGGAAACACCGACTGAAACGGTAAAGTAATGCTGACTGAAAGGGTGAGGAAACACCGACTGAAACGGTGAAGTAATGTTGACTGAAAAGGTGAGGAAACACCGACTGAAAAGTTGAAGTAATGCTGACTGAAAAGGTGAGGAAACACCGACTGGAACGGTGAAGTAATGCTGACTGAAAGGGTGAGGAAACACTGACTGGAACGGTGAAGTAATGCTGACTGAAAGGGTGAGTAAACACCAACTGGAACGGTAAAGTAATGCTAACTGAAAAGGTGAGGAAACACCAACTGGAATGGTGAAGTAATGCTGACTGAAAAGGTGAGGAAACACCGACTGAAACGGTAAAGTAATGCTGACTGAAAGGGTGAGGAAACACCGACTGAAACGGTGAAGTAATGCTGACTGAAAGGGTGAGGAAACACCGACTACAACGGTGAAGTAATGCTGACTGAAAAGGGGAGGAAATACCGACTGGAACGGTGAAGTAATGCTAACTGAAAGGGTGAGGAAGCACC
Source organism: Palaemon carinicauda (assembly GCF_036898095.1). Classification (NCBI taxonomy): domain Eukaryota; kingdom Metazoa; phylum Arthropoda; class Malacostraca; order Decapoda; family Palaemonidae; genus Palaemon; species Palaemon carinicauda. Next base: position 19,656,852 of record NC_090737.1, read on the forward strand.
GACTGGAATGGTGAAATAATGCTGACTGAAAGGGTGACGAAACACCGACTGGAACGGTGAAGTAATGCTGACTGAAAAGGTGAGGAAACACCGACTGGAACGGTGAAGTAATGCTGACTGAAATGGTGAGGAAACACCAACTGGAACAGTAAAGTAATGCTGACTGAAAAGGTGAGGAAACACCGACTGAAACGGTGAAGTAATGCTGACTGAAAAGGTGAGGAAACACCGACTGAAACGGTGAAGTAATGCTGACTGAAAGAGTGAGGAAACACCGACTGAAACGATGAAGTAATGCTGACTGAAAGGGTGAGGAAACACCGACTGAAATGGTGAAGTAATGTGGACTGAAAAGGTGAGGAAACACCGACTGGAACGGTGAAGTAATGTTGACTTAAAGGGTGAGGAAACACCGACTGAAACGGTGAAGTAATGTTGACTTAAAGGGTGAGGAAACACCGACTGAAACGGTGAAGTATTGGTGACTGAAAAGGTGAGGAAACACTGACTGAAAAGTTGAAGTAATGCTGACTGAAAAGGTGAGGAAACACTGACTGGAACGATTAAGTAATGCTGACTGAAAGGGTGAGGATACACCGACTGAAAAGGGGAAGTAATGCTGACTGAAAAGGTGAGGAAACACCGACTGGAATGGTGAAGTAATGCTGACGGAAAATGTGAGGAAACACCGACTGAAACGGTAAAGTAATGCTGACTGAAAGGGTGAGGAAACACCGACTGGAACGGTGAAGTAATGCTGACTGAAAGGGTGAGGAAACACCGACTGAAAAGGGGAAGTAATGCTGACTGAAAGAGTGAGGAAACACTGATCGAAACGGTAAAGTAATGCTGACTGAAAAGGTGAGGAAACACCGACTGGAACGGTGAAGTAATGCGGACTGAAAAGGTGAGGAAACACCGACTGAAACGGTAAAGTAATGCTGACTGAAAGGGTGAGGAAACACCGACTGAAACGATGAAGTAATGCTGACTGAAAGGGTGAGGAAACACCGACTGAAATGGTGAAGTAATGTGGACTGAAAAGGTGAGGAAACACCGACTGGAACGGTGAAGTAATGCTGACTGAAATGGTGAGGAAACACCGACTGGAACGGTGAAGTAATGCTGACTGAAAGGGTGAGGAAACACCGATTGAAACGGTAAAGTAATGCTGACTGAGAGGGTGAGGAAACACCGACTGGAACGGTGAAGTAATGCTGACTGAAAAGGTGAGGAAACACTGACTGGAACCGTGAAGTAATGCTGACTGAAAGGGTGAGGAAACACTGACTGGAACAATAAAGTAATGCTGATTGAAAAGGTGAAGAAACACCGACTGAAACGGTGAAGTAATGCTGACTGAAAAGGTGAGGAAACACCGACTGGAACGGTGAAGTAATGCTGACTGAAAGGGTGAGGAAACACTGACTGTAACAGTAAAGTAATGCTGACTGAAAAGGTGAAGAAACACCGACTGAAACGTTGAAGTAATGCTGACTGAAAAGGTGAGGAAACACCGACTGAAATGGTGAAGTAATGCTGACTGAAAAGGTGAGGAAACACCGACTGAAATGGTGAAGTAATGCTGACTGAAAAGGTGAGGAAACACCGACTGGAACAGTGAAGTAATGCTGACTGAAAGGGTGAGGAAACACCGACTGGAACGGTGAAGTAATGCCGACTGAAAAGGTGAGGAAACACCGACTGGAACGGTGAAGTAATGCTGACTGAAAGGGTGAGGAAACACCGACTGAAACAGTGAAGTAATGCTGACTGAAAAGGTGAGGAAACACAGACTGAAAGGTGAAGTAATGCGGACTGAAAAGAGGAAACACCGACTGGAACGGTGAGGTAATGCTGACTGAAATGGTGAGGAAACACCGACTGGAACGGTGAAGTAATGCTGACTGAAAAGGTGAGGAAACACCGACTAGAACGGTGAAATAATGCTGACTGAAAGGGTGAGGAAACACTGACTGGAACGGTGAAATAATGCTGACTGAAAGGGTGAGGAAACACTGACTGGAACGGTGAGGTAATGCTGACTGAAAGGGTGAGTAAACACCAACTGGAACGGTGATGTAATGCTGACTGAAAAGAGGAAACACCGACTGAAACTGTGAGGTAATGCTAACTGAAAGGGTGAGGAAACACCGACTGGAACGGTGAAGTAATGCTGACTGAAAAGGTGAGGAAACATGGACTGAAATGGTGAAGTAATGCTGACTGAAAAGGTGAGGAAACACTGACTGAAACGGTGAAATAATGCTGACTGAAAGGGTGAGGAAACACAGACTGAAAGGTGAAGTAATGCGGACTGAAAAGAGGAAACACCGACTGGAACGGTGAGGTAATGCTGATTGAAAGGGTGAGGAAACACCGATTGGAACGGTGAAGTAATGCTGACTGAAAAGGTGAGGAAACACCGACTGGAACGGTGAAATAATGCTGACTGAAAGGGTGAGGAAACACTGACTGGAACGGTGAGGTAATGCTGACTGAAAGGGTGAGTAAACACCAACTGGAACGGTGAAGTAATGCTGACTGAAAAGAGGAAACAACGACTGGAACGGTGAAGTAATGCTGACTGAAAGGGTGAGGAAACACCGACTAAAACGGTGAAGTAATGCTGACTGAAAAGAGGAAACACCGACTGGAACTGTGAGGTAATGCTGACTGAAATGGTGAGGAAACACCGACTTGAACAGTGAAGTAATGCTGACTGAAAAGAGGAAACATCGACTGAAACGGTGAAGTAATGATGACTGAAAAGGTGAGGAAACACCGACTGGAACGGTGAAGTAATGCTGACTGAAAGGGTGAGGAAACACCGACTGGAACGGTGAAGTAATGCTGACTGAAATGGTGAGGAAACACTGACTGAAACGGTGAAGTAATGCTGACTGAAAGGGTGAGGAAACACCCACTTAAACGGTGAAGTAACGCTGACTGAAAGGGTGTGTTAATGCCGACTGAAAGGATGGGAAAACTGTATTGAAATGGTTTGGGAAATTGCGACTGTGAGGGAGTATCCATGCAGTCTGAAAGTTGGGGAAACCCAGACTATAAGGAATTGGAAAGGCCGACTGGTATAAAATTAACACTTGTTGAAGCAGAGTAAAAGAAATCGGTTAGACTTAGACAGAAAAAAATAGACATTCAGGATAGGGCTGAACAGACGTGCTGTTACTGCTGTTCCTTTCTTCTCCAGCGAAATGTCACGGCGATAGTTGAAATCGATGGCGGCGCTGAAGCTGATCGATATTTGGCGATGGAGAGTCTCCATGAATTATTTCGATGTTTTCGGAGAGTAACAAAAGGTGGTTCTACGTCATTACATTTCTGTTTGTTTTTCTTTTTTTTTTCCTTCTTTGTAGTACATAGGTCATTTTCTCTTACGTCACATACAGAAGTTGAGTCGTTGGATAGATGCCACATGCTAACACCAGAATGAAGGTAGAGATATTTTATGTTTGGGAAGATGTTCCAGGTGGTGAACTTGTACCCTGTGACTCCTTCATGATGTAACATTTATTCGTATTTGTAACGGGATTGATCTAATTGTAAGTTAGATTTTATTGATTGAAGGTAATTTTCAATGACTTCCATAATGTTCTGTTGGGATTCCCATCATAGAAGCTTAACCTCTCTGCATAATAAAGCTTATTTATAAGATAATCTTCATCTTGAGATTCATTTAGAAAAAAATAATGAGAAAAGAAACTTGTGTGTGCTATATTGTGTATATATTTTTTAAAAAACTTTCTGATGACATTTATGATGAGAGAACATTTTAGAGCAATGGAATTTTCTGCTGTTCCCTTTATTCACTTCCCTGTTTCACTCTAACTCTCTCTTTCCTTCCCTATTTCATTCCTTCTCTTCTTACCTTTCATTTATTCTTTCCCATTGTCTAATTCTTTTTTTTCCCTAACCGTTGGAAGAAGCTTAATAATTACACGAAGAAAATTATCATCAGAAAATAATGGGCCTGATATGGGATTCGCACAATGTTCTACATTACGTACTGCATGTATTTGCACATATATGTTTTCACACAAAATTATCTCTCTCTCTCTCTCTCTCTCTCTCTCTCTCTCTCTCT
>NC_090737.1:19668456-19678456 GCF_036898095.1 Palaemon carinicauda
CTTGTTGGGCGTTTTTGGACGATGCTGATGTCAGAACATTATACAGATGACTGAGTAAAGTGGTCGCTGGCTGGCAGCAAATCTGTCTCATGCGTACCATCGCCTTATATGACGAAGAGACTTTGGCATATCTCTTCTGAAGAATGTTTTTTCTTTATAATGATACTTTATATGATTTTCTTGACCATATTGACGCCATTTCAAAGTGTTCAGTTTTTTCTAGATTTCTAGAAGGTTATTGAGGAATGATCGTATGATTTTCATAAATGGCCGGAAATCGCAACTGATAAATTTCCTGACAAACATATTTCTTTTATCATTCTTCGAGTTGCTTTCCTTCCCATTACCAAGTGTGTTTAAAAAGCAAATATATATAATTATAGCATCTTACACAAAACGACAATGCATTTGACAGTTAAACTTATTGTACGTTTTCTTACAGCATGTGTTGAAACTTGCATAGAGACATTGGGTATTTATATATATTGTATTTTATAGTGACATATCCATCATGAAGCTCACAAAAACATAGCACCCGGATCTGCTTATTAATAAGGTATCTATTTACAAGTTGAACATCATAGTTATGGTGTGATGCTTAGCATATTGTCACGAATAATAATTCATTTTTTGGATTCTTGCTTTCACTGTTTCTGATATTTTGGGAAGATTGGTCAAGATAAGCATACCCCTGAATTAGATATTAAGGACTTGAGTGTATTACAAGTGTATTACAAGACAGTGGTGAAGAATTGGCTCCTCAACAAATGCAAATATGAAGTTATGAACATTTGGTAAACAAAATAATTGAGCTTATATGCAACTGGTTATCAGCGAAGGGAGCTTTATACAATTGGTTAACAGGAAAAGGAGGTTATATGCATCTGGTTATCAAAAAAGGGAGGCTATATGCAACTGGTTATCAGCAAAGAGATTATATGCAATTGGTTATTAGCAAAGGGAGGTTGTATGCATCTGGTTATCAGAAACGGGAGGTTATGTGCAATTGATTAACAGCAAAGGGTGGTTGTAAGCATCTGGTTATTAATAAAGGGGTGTTATATGCAACTGGTTATCAGCAAAGGGGACTATATGCAATTGGGTATTAGCAAAGGCAGGTTGTATGCATGTGGTTATCAGAAAAGGGAGGTTATAAGTGACTGGCTATCAGCAAAGGGAGGCTATATGCTTCTGGTTATCAACAAAGGGAGGTTATATGCAATTAGGTATCAGCAAAAAGGGGCTATATGCATCTGGTTACTAGAAAAGGGAGGCTATATGCTTCTGGTAATCAACAAAGAGAGGCTATATGCAATTAGTTATCAGCAAAAGGGGGCTATATGCATCTGGTTACCAGAAAAGGTAGGCTATATGCTTCTTGTTATCAACAAAGGGAGGCTATATGCAATTAGTTATCAGCAAGGAGAGGTTATATGACAAAAGTATAGGTTATGCATTGGTGGTTGTAATATAAAACTAGTTCTTCTCAGATGGTAATAATTGAATATGTGTGATGCCATGGTGGTAATAGTCGAATGTAGGTTGTAATAACGTGGCAATAATAAAGGGAGGTTGTTATTGACATTGGGTGATCACACAAGGAAAATCATTTTGTTATAATCTCCAAAGCATGTAATGAATCGTTATTGTAAAAGTGTGTTCATACACAGTTGCAAAGGTAAATTTAGGAATAATATGAGTTATTTTAAAGGGGTGCCTTTTGGTAATCGGTAATTCACATAAGCGAACCTAAAGTGATAAGGTATTGAAAGGCGTAGATTCAACTTCTTTAGCGATGGCAAAATAGGGTCTTATAAAATTGAAGGTTTCTTTAAGGTTAGCCTGTTATTATCGTTACATCGGAATGCGTTTTATTTATGTAATTGCACAGCAATTGACAATTCGTTGAATTTCGGAACCTATACAACTGATACTTCATTGCTTTAATCTCTGTAGGACCTCCACTGTCGTTTTATGATGTTCATTCGGGAGTATTTAACATTTCACAATGCGTATTGATCATCACTGTCAAAATATTCGCGGAATTAGAAAGTCTTCAGTTTCCTCTTCAAAGCCTTAATATCTTCAATTATTCGGATGTCTCGTGGGAGCCTATTGTATAGTCTCGGGGCCGCATATTTAAAGGCTCTGGAGCCTACAATAGACATGTATCTAGGTTCTAACACACATACCCATACACACAGCTTGATTTTTATATGGATACTTGAACTGACACTTCATAATTATACCATGCACTTCCGTATCATGTTGAAATGCATCCCAACTAATTTGGTTTCATAATTATATGACACGTGTGAAAAAAATACGCTTCTAAGACATTATGATTTAATAGTCATCATAAATGGAATTATTTCACTGAAATTTTTCCTTCCGTTTTATATTTAGACGAAGTCTGTTGAGTAAGACTTCATAAGTATACAGAGACCATGAATACAAAGGTTGTAGGAACGCACTTACAAATAATGACTAAAACAGTTTTTAAGAGGTCGTAGTTACATGTGAAGTCGAAGTTGTTATTTATTATTTTCCAAATTGAGAAAAAACTAACTTTTATTTGCGATGTTGCATATTGAGTTAATTGCAACTTTCATGTTTAACCAATGTTTTCCCCAGAACTTACACACGTGCATCCAGGTAACGTGAACATTCACGAGGAACATACGAAGTGAATAAATGTTTGCATGCAAAAATGTAAAAAAAAAAAATAAAAAAATAGAACATTTATAATGTGTAGAAATGCAAAGGTATAGCCATACAAACATTAATGTTGATATTGAGTGTATAGCCATTAAATTTATAATAAAAACAAATAACACTAAATAAACTTACGACATTCTCTCTCTCTCTCTCTCTCTCTCTCTCTCTCTCTCTCTCTCTCTCTCTCTCTCTCTCTCTCTCTCTCTCTCTCTCTCATTTGAAATGATACAAGGGTAGGCTTATCAGGGTTTTTATTCTCTCTCTCTCTCTCTCTCTCTCTCTCTCTCTCTCTCTCTCTCTCTCTCTCTCTCTCTCTCTCCTATGAAATAATACAAGGGTAGGCTTATCACTGTTTTTTTTATCATTTCGAAATCTGTCACCTGGCAAATTTATTAGCAGAGTTTATCCAGATGAATTATTATTCATGAGACGAAAAGAAATGACGTCATAATAACCATTTTCGACATGAAAGATGAAGAGTGATATCATAAATATTCACTCACAAGGCAGCTTATGTATTCCTAACTCAGTTACCAACTTTTTTAAAACTAAAGTCTTAATTTAACGTAACGATAACTACTTAGTTTATAGCATGTTATTATATTCTACAAAAACTGTTAACTCGTTAAGAACTTTATTCGATCTGTAGTGATTCTTGTTTTTAGAAAGGCTTTTTGCCTAAAAGTCTTGGAATCCAAGGAGAGGGCCTTTTCACCTAATGGGCACACTGTAGGCATTGCTGATGATCCTTTTGCAGCGTCCCTTCGACTCATAGTTACACCTACTTTTTAGATTTCTACTTCGCCTTTCCTCCCGTACCGTTTCTGTCATCCTGTTATCCAATCTCAATTGAAATATTTCTTCCTAATATTACTGTTGGGGTGCTGAATGGCATCCTAGGACCCGGCACCAGGTCCGTGTGATCCATTTCAGCTTATATTTATTCTGTCTCGTCTGAGGAACCCACTTTTTTGCTTTCTACTTCGCTTCTCTTGCATTCGTTCTATTATCTCAATTTGGAATTTTTCTTTCTTATATTACTGCTGGGGTTACCCCCGTGCTGAATGGAATCCCCGGGCTCGGCACCATGTCTAACTGACCCACGTCCGCCTATATTTGCGTCTGTCTTGTCCGAGGGAAAGTCGATTTCGGATGCTGCGATGCTCGGAAACGAGCGATCTTCGTCTTCCAGATTAATTGTATTTCAACTATTAATTTTACTCTTAACTCTTCATCAGAGCGATTGGCGTATTTTGAAAAGTTTCATCCTTCATAAATTGTTGAAGAGTTTCATCCTTCATAAATTTATTGAAGAGTTTTCATCCTTCATGATTTGTTGAAGCGTTTCATCCTTCTTAAATTGTTGAAGAGTTTTCATCCTTCATGATTTGTTGAAGCGTTTCATCCTTCTTAAATTGTTGAAGAGTTTCATCCATCATAAATTGTTGAAGAGTTTCATCCTTCATAAATTATTGAAGAGCTTCATCCTTCATAAATTGTTGAAGAGTTTCATCCTTCATAAATTGTTCAATTTAGATACAATATCAGAGTTTCTTTCACATGGTTATTGGCGTGATTTTTGAAGGTCACCTCATCTTCTTATGTCAAATAAAATACTCAATTTTTGTTCCTTTCATCATTACAAGTGTTTTTTTTTTTTAATACATGATGATAGTTTATCATATTCTAGATTTATTAATAATGCATCATATTCTAGATTTCATAATTATCATATTCCAGATTTATTAATAATTTATCATATTCTAGATTTCATAATAATTTATCATATTCTAGATTTCATAATAATTTATCATTCTAGATTTCATAATAATTTATTATATTCTAGATTTCATAATAATTTATCATATTCTAGATTTATTGATAATTTATCATATTCTAGATTTATTGATAATTCATCATATTCTAGATTTATTGATAATACATCATAATCTAGATTTCACAATGATTTATCCTATTTTAGATTTATTAATAATTCATCATATTTTAGATACACATTTTTAAGATATCTTAAAAAATGAATATGGTGTATTCTTCAGAAGTAGACCTTGTCGAACATTAGATAGATCACTAGGCCACAATGTTTCTAAAGGTCGGCTGTAAGTGCAAATGTAAATGTGAAATGAACTAATATTATCTGCAGTCAGGGAAGGACGAGACGAAATCTGGGCGAAGTTTTGAAATAGTTATATTATTCGGGAAGCGAAAGATCACAGCACTTCTTCGAGCATCGCCGCTTTGCAGATCTGATCGGTTAGGAATCGCAAAATATTTTCCCATAATATTTCATCATATAAATGATCATTAATTCAGTCTCGATAATTTGTTTCGCAAAATCAGAGACGAAAGGTTATGTCTTTTTTTTATTCTTTTTAAGACTGATTTTACTATCATTTCTTTAATATTTCATCATATAAATCATCATTAATTCAGTCTCAATAATTTGTTCCCCAAAATCAGAGGGGAAAGATTGTCTTTTCTTATTCGTTTGAAGACTGATTATATTATTATTTCTTTAATATTTCATTTTATAAGTCATCATTAACTCAGTTTCAATCATTTTTCCGGCAAAATCAGAGGAAAGATTACGTCTTTTTTGTTATTTTTTTTCTTTCTTTTAAAGGCTGATTTTACTATTATTTCTTTATGATAGCAACGTGTTTATTTTTTTTTTTTTGACTTATTCACCACTTACACTTTTGAGTCGTTTAAAAAACGGATTGTTCTTGTATTGGTCTTAAAATTTATTTTTTTTCTTACTTTTAAATAGTTTAAATTTATCCTTAAGGTCCAATTGTCGTCTAATATATTTTTAAGAGTTACTTCTAAGTAACTCGTTGAATCATTGTTATTTTTTTTTTCATATAAAATTTTGATATTTTTTTTTTATATTTTTTTCTGTTCATCGAAGTCACATAGATCAATAACTTCTTTTACAATTTCTTGTTATAAAATTTCTTTAATAATATCATTTTCTATATTCACCAAATCACATAGATATATATCTGTTCTTTTACAATTTCAATTTTAAATATTTCTGTTTTATTAATAACCTTTTCTATATTCACCAAATCACATAGATCAATAACTGTTCTTTTACAATTTCTAGTTTTAATATTTCTCCATTAATATGCTTTTCTATATTCACCAAATCACACAGATCAATAACTGTTCTTTTACAATTTCAAGATATAATATTTCTGTATCAATATCCTTTTCTGTATTCACCAAATCACATAATATTTCTGTATCAATATGCTTTTCTATATTCACCAAATCACATATATTACAATTTTTAGTTTTAATATATCTGTATTAATGTTCTTTTCTATGATCACCAAATCACATGGGTCAATAACTGTTCTTTTACAATTTATAGATTTCTTTTACAATTTCAAGATTTATCATCCTTCATCATCCATTTTTCATCTTCCCTCATAAATCCTAACGAATCATCCTACACCATAATTCGTTCAGTTACCGCCACTTGATGACCCTCTTCTTAGCCGAGCCCCTTCCCATCTACCGGAAAGTCTCTTTGAGAATGGCCACAATGCCGGCGTCCGTGTGGGTCTCGCAATCGTACTCCACGCAGTGGAAGGTCGAACCCCAGTCGCAGTGCTGGGAGTCACCCGCCTTGTAATACTTCACTTGAAGTGTCATCTGCAACGTCAGTCCGCCCTTCAGCTGAAATGGAGAGAGATTCATTATTGCCGAGAATGCTGCTGCAGACTTATTATTATTATTATTATTATTATTATTATTATTATTATTATTATTATTATTCCTTGCTGAGCTACAACCCTAGTTGGAAAAGCAGGATGCTATAAGCCCACGGGCTCCAACATGAAAAATAGTCCAGTGAGGAGAAAAAACAAGGAAAAATGAAATATTTTAAGAACAGCAACAACACCAAGAAGGTATCCCATTCCCAGTAATGATTATTTACCTGCAATTAAGAATTCTATTAATAATAATTGGCAATTTGGGATAGTTTACTTGAAAATAAAAGGAGAGAAATGAGTAATGTTATGGTGAACAGGCTGACATAAGTCTTATTATGGTTTATATATAAAGTATCTGTTTTGGTGTTGTTACTGTATTTAAAATGTTTTATTAATTGTTAATTATTTCTAATATCGTTTATTTGTTTCCTTATCTCCTAGCCTCAATGGGCTATTTTTTTCCTGTGGGAGTCCTTGGATTTATAGCATCTTGCTTTTCCAACTAGGGTTGTAGCTTATCTAATAATAATAATAATATTAATCATAATCATAATAATCATAATGATAAGATATGTTAGTTTGGTTAAGTTCAAAATTGAGATGATAAGATAAAGAATAGTTTCAGAGTAGTCTTTGTTCATATATATATTTGTGCCATCCTTCAACTGTAATGTAAAAATGTTTACTAATAATCTTTTTGATTTGATGCAATAAGATATGTTGGTTTTGTTAAGTTCAAAATGGAGATAATTCGATACAGAATATATATATATATATATATATATATATATATATATATATATATATATATATATATATATATATGTATATATATATATATATATATATATATATATATATATATATATATATATATATATATATGTATGTATGTATGTATGTATGTATGTTTAATACAAGACATGTATATACATCAATATTCAAAACTTTGAACAAACTTGAAGTCACTAATGTTGCTACTGGCATAATGGCATTTATTTATAAAGTATATATATATATATATATATATATATATATATATATATATATATATATATATATATATACATATATATGTACATGTATATGCATATGTATATATATATATATATATATATATATATATATATATATATATATACATATATATGTACATGTATATGCATATGTATATATATATATATATATATATATATATATATATATATATATATATATATATATATGTACATGTACATGTACATGTACATGTACATGTACATGTACATGTACATGTATATATATATATATATATATATATATATATATATATATATATATATATATATCGGATGTAATTTCTCTTAAAAGTTTTTCCATGTCCTTATGGCTTTTACCGCCCTTTTTCCCTCTTTCCTCAGAACCCAATCCCACGATAAGACCCATTTGGTTGGGGCCAACCAATCTGTGGTTGAAGATAACCTCCCTCCCCCCTTATGTCCATAACCAGTGACTCCAAAGTAAAGATCTCTCTCTCTCTCTCTCTCTCTCTCTCTCTCTCTCTCTCTCTCTCTCTCTCTCTCTCTCTCTCTCTCTCTCTCTCAAAACAGGGGTGGCTTATGAGAACATACACGTATTAGTCACTGCCCTAGTCATCATTTGATTGCCTTGTTATACATGTAGCCTATATTTTAAACTTGCTCAACAGCAGCCACTTCATATTTAGGAATTGAATGTCTACTAGTAAGTATACTTCACTTCTTACATACACACTAATATTCCTATGCACTATTAAAGCTCTTTCATTCGTATGAAGCTACCTGGAAATCCTATTATTTTATGAACAAGCAGTCAATATTATTCATGAATAATTACAAAGACGAGACAGGTAAAAGCTGAACTCCAATAATTACCGCCTCTCTGGACATTGTGAACCTCTTTAACAATGTTACAATTGACAAGACAATCATAGCTATTAAGCCGTGTTCTATTTAATCTCATTGTACATTATTGAGTGATGTAATGGATGTCCTCGTAGTTAATCTACTGTGGCATGATACTAACTACCAAGGTCAAAAGAATATATGAGAACACATTAACCCACTAGAGCACAAAACACGTCTAAATTTGCGCAAAGGTGGGGGAACCCTAGTGGTGTGACGTAATCACAAGGTTCACTGATCAATCAGTAGTGGATAGTGTGAGTGTAGGTCTACAGATGTTCGCGGAACATCTGTAGGAGATCCGTTTTTTTTTTCTAATGAGTGGGAAAAACAAAAGAAAAATTGCCCAATTCCTGTACAAGTGCTCCTAAAGAGATGACAACGAGAAGTAGAAAACGAGCTGACAAAAACAGAAAGAAAGAAAAATGGAGAGGTGCTCTTAAGATGACGTCACTACCACGACACTATTGGTGTGTCTAGTAAGAGACCCTGTCCTCCTGTGCCATCAGTCAGTGGTAGGTCGACCTGTAATATTCTTTTGGCCTTAGATACTGATAAAGTATAAATATGCTTATGGCAGAATATATATATATATATATATATATATATATATATATATATATATATATATATATATATATATATATATATATATATTATTATTATTATTATTATTATTATTATTACTTATTATTACTTACTAAGCTACAACCCTAGTTGGAAAAGCAGTATGCTATAAGCCCAGGGGCTCCAACAGGGAAAATAGCTCAGTGCGGAAAGGAAAAAAGGAAAATAAAATATTCTAAGAAGAGTAACAACAATAAATATCTCCAATATAAACTATAAAAACTTTAACAAAACAAGAGGAAGAGAAATAAGATAGGAGAGTGCGCTCGAGTGTACCCTCAAGCAAGAGAACTCTAACCCAAGACAGTGAAAGGCCATGGTACAGAGGCTATGGCACTACCCAAGACTAGAGAACAGTGGTTTGATTTTGGAGTGTCCTTCTCCTAGAAGAGCTGCTTACCATAGCTAAAGAGTCTCTTCTACCCTTACCAAGAGGAAAGTGGCACTGAACAAGTACAGTGCAGTAACCCCTTGGGTGATGAAGAATTGTTTGGTAATCTGTGTTGTCAGGTGTATGAGGATAGAGGAGAATATGTAAAGAATATGCCAGACTATTCAGTGTGTATGTAAGCAAAGGGAAAATGAACCGTAACCAGAGAGGAGGATCCAATGTAGTACTGTCTGGCCAGTCAAAAGACCCCATAACTCTCTAGCGGTAGTATCTCAACGGGTGGCTGGTGCCCTGGCCAACCTACTACCTATATATATATATATATATATATATATATATATATATATATATATATATATATATATATATATATATATATGTGTGTGTGTGTGTGTGTGTGTGTGTATGTATGTATGTATGTATTTATATGTGTACATGACATTTTATTTTATACACATATGCACATATACACATAGGGTGTATGTATTATTTCCGTCACTACTTCAGGAAATAGTAGAGCTTTTAATTTATTAGCTACATGCGCACACCTTAATTTTTCTTTATCAAATGGTTTGTAGAGATAGTTTAGAACTGATTAT
>NC_090737.1:19683456-19703456 GCF_036898095.1 Palaemon carinicauda
ATTAGAGGTTCTTTGACCTCTTTTTAGCTCCCACACCCCTTGCATTAGAAGTTAATTGACCTCTTTTTAGTTCCCCCACCCCTTGCATTAGAAGTTCTTTAACCTCTTTTTAGCTCCTACACCCCTTGCATTAGAAGTTCTTTGACCTCTTTTTAGCTCCCACACCTCTTGCATTAGAAGTTCTTTGACCTCTTTTTAGCTTCCCCACACCCTTTGCATTAGAAGTTCTTTGACCTCTTTTTAGCTCCCACACCCCTTGCATTAGAAGTTCTTTGACTTCGTTTTAGCTCCCACACCCCTTGCACTAGAAGTTTTTTTACCTCTTTTTAGCTTCCTCACCCCTTGCATTAGAAGTTCTTTGACCTCTTTTTAGCTTCCCCACCCCTTGCATTAGAAGTTCTTTGACCTCTTTTTAACTACCACACCCCTTGTATTAGAAGTTCTTTGACCTCTTTTTAGCTCCCACACCCCTTGCATTAGAAGTTCTTTGACCTCTTTTTAGCTCCCACACCCCTTGCATTAGAAGTTCTTTGACCTCTTTTTAACTCCCACACCCCTTGCATTAGAGGTTCTTTGACCTCTTTTTAGCTCCCACACCCCTTGCATTAGAAGTTAATTGACCTCTTTTTAGCTCCCCCACCCCTTGCATTAGAAGTTCTTTAACCTCTTTTTAGCTCCTACACCCCTTGCATTAGAAGTTCTTTGACCTCTTTTTAGCTTCCCCACCCCTTGCATTAGAAGTTCTTTAACCTCTTTTTAGCTTCCCCACCCCTTGCATTAGAAGTTCTTTAACCTCTTTTTAGCTCCCACACCCCTTGCATTAGAAGTTCTTTGACCTCTTTTTAGCTCCCACACCCCTTGCATTAGAAGTTCTTTTACCTCTTTTTAGCTTCCCCACCCCGTGCATTAGAAGTTCTTTGACCTCTTTTTAGCTTCCCCACCCCTTGCATTAGAAGTTCTTTGACCTCTTTTTAGCTTCCCCACCCCTTGCATTAAAAGTTCTTTAACCTCTTTTTAGCTCCCACACCCCTTGCATTAGAAGTTCTTTGACCTCTTTTTAACTCCCACACCCCTTGCATTAGAAGTTCTTTGACCTCTTTTTAGCTCCCACACCCCTTGCATTAGAAGTTCTTTTACCTCTTTTTAGCTTTACCACCCCTTGCATTAGAAGTGCTTTGACCTCTTTTTAGCTTCCCCACCCCTTGCATTAGAAGTTCTTTGACCTCTTTTTAGCTCCCACACCCCTTGCATTAGAAGTTCTTTGACCTCTTTTTAGCTCCCACACCCCTTGCATTAGAAGTTCTTTGACCTCTTTTTAGCTCCCACACCCCTTGCATTAGAAGTTCTTTGACCTCTTTTTAGCTTTACCACCCCTAGCATTAGAAGTGCTTTGACCTCTTTTTAGCTTCCCCACCCCTTGCATTAGAAGTTCTTTGACCTCTTTTTAGCTCCCACACCCCTTGAATTAGAAGTTCTTTGACCTCTTTTTAGCTCCCACACCCCTTGCATTAGAAGTTCTTTGACCTCTTTTTAGCTCCCACACCCCTTGCATTAGAAGTTCTTTGACCTCTTTTTAGCTCCCACACCCCTTGCATTAGAAGTTCTTTGTCCTCTTTTTAACTCCCACACCCCTTGCATTAGAGGTTCTTTGACCTCTTTTTAGCTCCCACACCCCTTGCATTAGAAGTTAATTGACCTCTTTTTAGCTCACCCACCCCTTGCATTAGAATTTCTTTAACCTCTTTTTAGCTCCTACACCCCTTGCATTAGAAGTTCTTTGACCTCTTTTTAGCTCCCACACCTCTTGCATTAGAAGTTCTTTGACCTCTTTTTAGCTTCCCCACACCCTTTGCATTAGAAGTTCTTTGACCTCTTTTTAGCTTCCCCACCCCTTGCATTAGAAGTTCTTTGACCTCTTTTTAACTCCCACACCCCTTGCATTAGAAGTTCTTTGACCTCTTTTTAGCTCCCACACCCCTTGCATTAGAAGTTCTTTGACCTCTTTTTAGCTCCCACACCCCTTGCATTAGAAGTTCTTTGACCTCTTTTTAACTCCCACACCCCTTGCATTAGAGGTTCTTTGACCTCTTTTTAGCTCCCACACCCCTTGCATTAGAAGTTAATTGACATCTTTTTAGCTCCCCCACCCCTTGCATTAGAAGTTCTTTAACCTCTTTTTAGCTCCTACACCCCTTGCTTTAGAAGTTCTTTGACCTCTTTTTAGCTTCCCCACCCCTTGCATTAGAAGTTCTTTAACCTCTTTTTAGCTTCCCCACCCCTTGCATTAGAAGTTTTTTAACCTCTTTTTAGCTCCCACACCCCTTGCATTAGAAGTTCTTTGACCTCTTTTTAGCTCCCACACCCCTTGCATTAGAAGTTCTTTTACCTCTTTTTACCTTTACCACCCCTTGCATTAGAAGTTCTTTGACCTCTTTTTAGCTCCCACACCCCTTGCATTAGAAGTTCTTTGACCTTTTTTTAGCTTCCCCACCCCTTACATTAGAAGTTCTTTGACCTCTTTTTAACTCCCACACCCCTTGCATTAGAAGTTCTTTGACCTCTTTTTAACTTCCACACCCCTTGCATTAGAAGTTCTTTAACCTCTTTTTAGCTTCCCCACCCCTTGCATTAGAAGTTCTTTGACCTCTTTTTAGCTCCCACACCCCTTGCATTAAAAGATCTTTGACCTCGTTTTAGCTCCCACACCCCTTGCATTAGAAGTTCTTTGACCTCTTTTTAGCTTCCCCACCCCTTGCATTAGAAGTTCTTTGACCTCTTTTTAGCTCCCACACCCCTTGCATTAGAAGTTCTTTGACCTCTTTTTAGCTCCCACACCCCTTGCATTAGAAGTTCTTTGACCTCTTTTTAGCTCCCACACCCCTTGCATTAGAAGTTCTTTGACCTCTTTTTAGCTCCCACACCCCTTGCATTAGAAGTTCTTTGACCTTTTTTTTTTAGCTCCCCCACCCCTTGCATTAGAAGTTCTTTGACCTCTTTTTAGCTCCCACACCCCTTGCATTAGAAGTTCTTTGACCTCTTTTTAGCTCCTACACCTCTAGCATTAGAGGTTTTTTTACCTCTTTTTAGCTCCCACACCTCTAGCATTAGAAGTTTTTTTACCTCTTTTTAGCTCCCACACCTCTAGCATTAGAAGTTCTTTGACCTCTTTTTAGCTCCCACACCTCTAGCATTAGAAGTTCTTTGACTTCTTTTTAGCTCCCACACCTCTAGCATTAGAAGTTCTTTGACCTCTTTTTAGCTCCCTTACCTCTAGCATTAGAAGTTCTTTGACCTCTTTTTAGCTCCCACACCTCTAGCATTAGAAGTTCTTTGACTTCTTTTTAGCTCCCACACCTCTAGCATTAGAAGTTCTTTGGCCTCTTTTTAGCTCCCACACCTCTAGCATTAGAAGTTCTTTGACCTCTTTTTAGCTCCCACACCTCTAGCATTAGAAGTTCTTTGACTTCTTTTTAGCTCCCACACCTCTAGCATTAGAAGTTCTTTGACCTCTTTTTAGCTCCCCTACCTCTAGCATTAGAAGTTCTTTGTCCTCTTTTTAGCTCCCTTACCTCTAGCATTAGAAGTTCTTTGACCTCTTTTTAACTCCCACACCTCTAGCATTAGAAGTTCTTTGACCTCTTTTTAGCTCCCACACCTCTAGCATTAGAAGTTCTTTGACCTCTTTTTAGCTCCCACACCTCTAGCATTAGAAGTTCTTTGACCTCTTTTTAGCTCCCACACCTCTAGTATTAGAAGTTCTTTGACCTCTTTTTAGCTCCCACACCTCTAGCATTAGAAGTTCTTTGACCTCTTTTTAGCTCCCACACCTCTAGCATTAGAAGTTCTTTGACCTCTTTTAGCTCCCACACCTCTAGCATTAGAAGTTCTTTGACCTCTTTTTAGCTCCCACACCTCTAGCATTAGAAGTTCTTTGACCTCTTTTTAGCTCCCACACCTCTAGCATTAGAAGTTCTTTGACCTCTTTTTAGCTCCCACACCTCTAGCATTAGAAGTTCTTTGACCTCTTTTTAGCTCCCACACCTCTAGCATTAGAAGTTCTTTGACATATATTTCTAGGTTCCATACTTTTAGCATTAGAGGGTCTCCGATCTATATTTTGAGGTGCCTTACTTCTAGCAATAGAGGCTTTCTATTTTTAGGTGTGTTACCTCTGGCATTAGAGGCTCCTCTTCGCTGTTCTCTCCTGTCTTCTAGTTTTCAAGATATTCTTTCATTAGATTATCTATTTCTTTCGAGATTTCATTGTCTCTTTTCCTTAGTTCTTCAGTGTCCTTCTAAATTTCAAAAGAGATTTCAGTGCCGCGAGTCCTCACTTCGTCAGATTCCTCAGGGAAATCGAAGGCATTTATTTTTTACCTATCTGGGCAATGATTAAAGAGATAAATGCTATCGATTTCTCTGCATACACTATCATGCCAAAGTAAATGACGAGCAACATGATATATTTACCAATGTCGTCTGGATATGTCCTTACTTCAATGGCGAATTTTGGGACAATCCTGTTGAACAACTACACGTCACTCACCGTTGAGTTGAACCATTCTGCCTTCATCCTCATTCCCTGCAATCCGTTTTTGCACCGATACAAAGCCTCATACTTTTCCAGGAGTCTCCTATAATAAGACATCGTTGCAAAAGCCCAAGCAAAGGATCCTTCAAGGCGCATACATTATTATCTTCAAAGCTCAGCTGCCAACGGAAGATCCCGTGTCTTTCTATAGGTCGGGCCATATAAAACGAACAATCGGCAACTTCGGCAGCAACCGAAACCATCTGTAGTTGATGGTGTTTCGAAGACGTAACACATGATTCTTACCGGCAGCTTCCTATTCCGCCAGAACACGATATCTGTGAGTTAAGTGAAATCCTTCTCCCAGTCATCAACTCATTTCCTCTTACTCCTATTGACGCGCAATTTCTTGGTTAGATTTCGCCAGCTACATGCAGATCATGTGAGGTGTTGCAGGCTACTTTTGAAAAAAAATGAAGATCAGGTCTTCAGACGTCATTTGAAGCTCGGGGAGGAGTTGTTCAGGACTGCTGGAAATTTCAGTTCTGGAGTCATCCAGAAATCCATGTTAAGTATACGGCT
The DNA here is from genome assembly GCF_036898095.1 of Palaemon carinicauda. Lineage (NCBI taxonomy): Eukaryota > Metazoa > Arthropoda > Malacostraca > Decapoda > Palaemonidae > Palaemon > Palaemon carinicauda. The sequence continues at coordinate 19,688,570 of NC_090737.1, forward strand.
ATGTCCTTTGAAGACTTTTGGAAATTCAAGAAAGTTTTCTTCCGAAACCGTTCTGAGATTCCGTTCTGGAAGCATTCAGAATTCTATGCTAAGTCTATGGCTATTTTTTCTGAAGCCATTTGGAAATCCGGGAGTTTTCTTCCGATACCGTTCTGGAGGCATTCAGAATTCCATGCTAAGTCTATGGCTATTTCTTCTGAAGCCATTTGGAAATCCGAGAAGATTTTCTTCCGAATTCTTTTAGGACTCGCGAAAAATTCCATTCTTGTTTTATAACAACAACAACAACAACAACAATAATAATGAAATAATAATAATGATAATAATAATTAACTACGTGATTTGATTTATAGATTTGAGTTGAAAAGTTTTGAAGACGCTAAACGCTCAACTTTGCAGTTTGAAGGTAACTTTAAGATACCCGGGCGAAGGGTAATTTAGGTTTAAAGCAAACCGAATTGAAATAGTTGATTTCAGCTAAATTATTTCAGGTTTGGGATTTAGAGCAATCTATTTCTGGTACGAATCGATATATATATATATATATATATATATATATATATATATATATATATATATATATATATATATATATATATATATATATATATATATAGTTTATATGTGTATATACATGCATGTATATAAGCATTTGCAGTATATGAATATTCTGTGTATATATGTATATTTATACGATGTATGTATATACATATATATACACAGACATATATATACATACATATACATATATATATAATATATACATACATATACATATATATAATATATATATATATATATATATATATATATATATATATATATATATATATATATATATATACATATATATATATATATATATATATATATATATATATATATATATATATATATATATATATATACAATATATATATATATATATATATATATATATACAATATATATATATATATATATATATATATATATATACAATATATATATATATATATATATATATATATACAATATATATATATATATATATATATATATATATACAATATATATATATATATATAAACTATATTCATATATTATATGAATACAGTATATTTGCATGTACAGTACACACACACACACACATATATATATACATACATACATATACATACATACATACATACATACATACATATATACTGTTTGTACATACATACATCCCTAAATACAGCAGCCTTCGTATTCTCCCAACTGTTTATACATGCAAAAGCAAATGTAAAATGCATTTCACCAAGTTATGGCTTAACCTTGATATTTCATCGAGATTCCAGGTGTGGACAAGATATCTGTCCGCAAGCCACTGTACATTTTGTTCTTCAAAACGGAATAACATCTTGAAATCACGATCACGTGTTGGTAAACGGGGCATGTATTGTTTAATATGCCTCACATCCACAAAATCTGCCATCGTACTGAGAATCGGACAGAACAACCTTTCTCTTCGAACTGCAGTCTGCTACTGACCAAACTCAGCTTTTTCGAAGCATATGTTCTTTAGGCCTATATGAAGTAAAGGGTCTTCTTTATTTATAACCATTTACTTTTATGTGATTAGAAGGATATGCTTTTGCTCTAAAAGTAGAAGCTTTTGCTTGAAATGTTTATGAATACAAGTAGAAGGATTTCCTTCATATTTTGCAAGTATAAACATATCCTTTTCTTTATGAATACCGCCCAATAACTCAACTTGCGATCGTGTATTTAAGTTTATATATCAGCGCACTTAGCGAGTGATCGCGTATTTCAATAAGTAAAACGCGCTATCTATATTATTTAAGGAAACCTAGCACACTATCATTTTTCTATATACCTAAGTCCTCGAGGGTTATCTGCTGACTTTCAGGCAACCAAGTGCACGATTTACTTTAAGGGGAGAAATTGACACTTGGTAAATAACTTTATTATATGCCGATGTGTCAACGTCTCTGACTGGTGAACGCCAGACTGGAGTTTAAGTCCCGTTCAAACTCGTTAGTTTCTTTTGTCTCTGCAACCTCACTATCCTTATGAGTTAAGGATGGGGGGTTTGGGGGAGCTTATAGTTCTATCTGCTGATGCATTGCCTGGCACATCCTGGTCTTAGCTTAGGTGGAGAAGGGGCTTGGATGATGATCATATGTATGTATAGTCAATCTCTAGGGTATTGTCCAGCTCGATGGGGCAATGTCGTTGTCCCTTGCCTCTGCCATTCATAAGTGACCTTTAAACTCGGCTCCACAAGGGACTAGAAGAGTTGGGAGAGAAGACCCATGCCTAGATGGCTGAGGACTATGAAATGTGAAGTAGGAGATGATGAAAGGAGAAGTATTGATTTAAAAGCTCAAGAAAGGGACGACTGGCAAAATCTAGCCAAGGCCATTTGCGTCAATAGGCATAGGAGATGATGACTATGAAGAAATAATTCCTGAATAATCTTACCACAAATTTTACTCTGTCGATTTTTTTTAGCTATAAGTTTAAATCAACTGATGTTCCGTAGTGAAAAGGAGCACTGTAGGCAATAATGCAAGGTCTTTGTAATCTACTGTACCTCCGTTCTTCCATCTTTCTGACCAACCTCTTCGAACTTTTACATCCTAGTGTACTTTAGGGTACCCCACATGCATATGGACATTGAATGGCCTTACAGGCCCCAACGCTGTGTTTTTTTGGATTAAGGCCTAAATTTTATATTAAACTCAACTCTACGACCCAGAACCTTATATGTAATTCATATTATTATTATTATTATTATTATTATTATTATTATTATTATTATTATTATTATTATCATTGCTGTTATTATTATTATTATTATTATTATTATTATTATTATTATTATTATTATTATTTCTATTTTTATTATTATTATTATTATTAGACAAGCTACATCCCTAATTGGAAAAGCAGGATGCTATAAGCCCAAGGGCTCCAACAGGGAAAAATAACCCTGTGAAGAAAAGAAATAAGGAAATAAATAAACTGTATGAAAAGAAAGGCAAAGATAAAATAAATTGTTGTAAGAACAGTAACATCATTAAAACAGATCTTTCATATATAAACTAAAAAAAGAGACATGTCAATCTGTTCAACATAAAATTTGCTGCAAGTTTATACTTTTGAAGTTCTACCGATGTAGCAAAATTAGGTTACTGTAGCAAAATTTATTACAAATCTACAGTAGTTCAGATGGAGAAAATTCTGTTTTTTTTTTCGCAAAATCTAAGTTTTATTCCAATTTTGATTATGTTTCATAACATATCTTATTGGTTAGTTGTCGAGTTTAAGGAAAAGATTTGGCGATTTCCTTCTAATTCTTTTACAAATATAAGCACATACCTGATTTGCATGTTAATTTGGCGTTGATTATCTGAAATCATTTATTTCTTACAATAATTAAAATAGTCCATGCTTCAGTAAAAGGAAACTCCAAAATCAAACCATTGTCTAGTCTTGGGTAGTGCCATAACCTATGTACCAGGGTCTTTCACTCCCTTGGGTTAGAGTTCTCTTGCTTGAGGGTTCACTCGGGCACACTATTCTATCTTATTTCTCTTCCTCTTGTTTTGTTAAAGTTTTTATAGTTTATATAGGGCATATTTATTTTAATGTTACTGTTCTTAAAATATTTCATTTTTCCTTGTTTCCATTCCTCATTGGGCTATTTATCCTGGTGGAGCCCCTGGTCTTAAACCATTCTGCTTTTCCAACTATGGTTGTAGCTTAGCAACTAATAATAATAATAATAATAATAATAATAATAATAATATGTGCAGTGTCACATCGCTATGTTCACTTTCATCTTTATAAATAATTGATAAGAATTTTTTTCAGGAATAAAATATTAGTTATTGCACAAAGGATCCCTACAACCTTTAGTTCAGTGCATTTGTACTTGTAATTAGTAATTGGCCATTATCCTGCCAGTGCTGGTATGTTATACTCACAGACATGAGTGTTTAATGGTCACCGACCTAGAGACTGATCATATTACATATGATCAGCGCACAAGCCCCATCTCCACCCAAGCTAGGACCAAGGATGGACAGGCAGTGGCTGCTGATGACTAAGCAGATAGATCTATAGGCTCCCCCAAACCGCCATCCTTAGCTCACAAGGATGATGAGGTTGCAGTGATCAAATGAACTAACGAGTTTAAGCGGGACTCGAACCCCAGTCTGGCAATCACCAGGAAAGACGCTATCACCACTTTTTATTTGGCTTGAATTTGTACGTACCGTTGGACACAGCTCGTTCTGAGGAAGTGCACCCAACCGCACCGTTACTGCACGACGAGTTTCTGTGTTTAGCCCAGTCCATCACCTTTTACATCTCCCCCCCCCCCCATCTACACTCTCTCTTTGGTTACTCGCCGTGCAGTAACGGTGCTACATGATGCACTTCCTCAGAGCCTGGTGTATCAGGGACTCCTTTGTCCAACTGTACATTGATAACATTAAAAGCTGCTGATTTGCGATATTTAGAGGAATGGCTGAGTTACGGTTCTCATTATATTTGATTTTGATTATACTTCTCTTGTTTTTTATTCCCTTGTTTCCATTCCTCACTGAGCTATTTTCCCTGTTGGAGCCCTTGGGCTTATAGCATCTTGCTTTTCCAATTAGAGTTATAGCTTAGCTTGTAATAATAATAATAATAATAATAATAATAATAATAATAATAATAATAATAATAATAATAACATGATCTATTGTCCTCAAAATGGACGATAGGTCTGACCACTAACCTCGATAAATTTCTTGAGGATTTTCACAGCAAGTTATATTCATGACGTAAGTGCCTTATTGTGGATAATGAAATGCATGTTAACAGAAAGACAATTATGGTATTTTTCATCTCTCTCTTATTATTACTGGATTATATCATCGTGATCCGTTAATTGAAAAGCGCCCTCATTAGATTAATGAGATTGAATGAGAGACAGTACTTTATAATAGGGAAACCATTCGTGTAATACATAACATTTCTTTGTTATCAGCTTTAGACCTTTTTTTTTCCAAGGAAGAGTGTCCGTTTGCTACACAAAACCACCCTTATTGTCATTATTAGATTGAGGGGGAAATGAAAGAGAAATGAAGGAGAAATGAAGTCTTCATATCCGCGACTCCCTTCAGGCACATGCGCGCAAACAATAACGCGGGTTTATTAATAATTATTAATAATTCATAACGCGTTAAAGATCGCCTGCGTACGGCGAACGCTTATCCGCCATTTTTTCATATAGCGATTGATGAGGAAAACAATAGAAGGATTGGATAAAGGGAAAGGATGACGATAAGTAAATGAAGCGGGGAATAAGGGAGGCAACACTGATCAGGAAATTAAAGGCACCAGCGGTGGAGGGGTACGAAGGAAAGGAGGTAGATAAGGAGGGAGTTGTTGCAATGAAATTGTATGCAATCGTGAGAAGGATTGCGGTATAGAATTATCAGTACATTAATTGAACTGATCAAGGTTTCTCTATCCTTATGTTTGTTTCACATATTTGTCTTTAATTTTAATTTTGTTTCTAAAGGGTTAGCAACATTTTTGATAATAATTTCAATGATAATAATTTTGATAATATTAATATTAATGAATTTGCACAATTACAAGAACCACAATGCTCATTTGATCCTTTATTAACTATTTTGTTTATCTTTGGTTAATATTCATAGAATTTTCAAGTTATTGGTGATTGAAATTCAACTTTCATGGGTAAGTAGAGTGGCGAGGTTGCAATTGTGATTACTTCCCCTATATGATAAAGAGCAAGTGTCTGGATGTTTATATATATATATATATATATATATATATATATATATATATATATATATATATATATATATATATATATATATATATATATAATCTTTCCGGTCATGCTGAGTGGTATTGCCAGACGCTTAACTTCTCGGTCTCTCCCTGTCCCTCGAGTATTGGGGAGAGGGAGTAGTTATACCCTAGTGAGCGGGGATTCCCCGAGAGGTACATTCGAAAACAACTATCGTATGGTAGTTAAGAAAATGGGGAGGGGATGGAAAAGATTGAATTTGCGTACGTGTCTGTGCATATCAGCTGTCATTTTTAACGGGTCGCGTACACTGTCTACATAATATAAGACCAAGGCATTGCCCATCAAGTGTTGTGTGTAGATTGACCGGTCTGCCCCATTCCATATGTATGTGACCCTATACTGGAAAGTATGGAATTCCTGGAAGAGCCGTCCACGTGGGAAAGTTAGAAAGGTATAACATGCACACGGTTCTCTCTAGGCAAACTGAAGTCGTGTATACACTGGCTGGCTTCATTTATTCAGTGCTTGTTCGCATGTTTGACCTTTGTGCGAGATTACTCACATGTAGTAAGCTGCCCTTGTTACTGACACTTACAAGAATGTAATTAAATGATTTAGATGATTCTTATTATTTATTTTTGTAATAATTTTGATATGGATATCATCTAATCTCAATATACAGTATATGTTTTTTTATATCTTTTTGTAACTGATGTTTATTGTGGAAAAATTAGTTATTCGCCAATTCTTTAAATGCAATCTGGCCCTGATACTGATTCTTAGAAGAATGTAACTATTTTTTTTTAATACTATTTTTTTCGTATCTCAATGTTAATGTAGAGAAATTTATGTATTTTATGTTGGAATTTTGTAAATGAAAGCTATGTAATACCAACATATGATTTGTATGGTCAAATGCCATTTAAATGCCAACTACGAGTATATGTTATTACTTTGATATAAGGGATTGACTAACAAAAAATAGTAATCATAAAAAAGGATGGTTTATAAGGTTAAAGTGACCCTCGAGCTTAACAAGAGCGTTTTGAATGCACGCGGTTTTTGTTCGCGCGGATTAGAAATCATTGAAGAGCAAAGAGGCCCTTCACACGCTGGCCGCTCGGGAGAATTTCCGAGGGGCAGTGATCTACTAGTCGCAATCACGGCTAACCCGCATGGTTCAAGTGTAGGGGCGTATATAAACTACGAGGCCGCTCGCGGAAAATCTACTTTTGTGAGGAAGAGCGAAAATTTTCCCGTGCGGAAAAAATCCTCTCGTGAGAAGACAAGTGAAAATTTTCGCGTCAGAAAAAATCCTCTTGTGTGAAGACGAGCCTAAATTTCCCGTCTGATAAAAATCCTCATGTGAAGACGAGCGAAAATTTTCTCGTCAGAAAAAATCCTCTCGTGTGAAGACCAAAAATTTTCCCTTCAGAAAAAAATCCTCTCGTGTGAAGACGAGCGAAAATTTTCCCATGCGGAAAAATTCTCTCGTGCGAAGACGATCGAAAATTTTGCCGTGCAGATAAAAACTTGTGTGAGCGTGCCTTAGTAAATATAACTTAAGAGTGCTCCTTTATCTATTAACTTAATACTGCAAAATGTATAGACTATTGGTATCAGCTTGTCCTGTTCGATTTCCATTTTCATTTGATTGATTTTCATACTTCATGTTGATTGAGTCTGGTACAGATTCCTCGACTCACAGGATTTATAGATGTGATATTTTCAGAACAGGTTGAATTATTAAAATAGCTTATTTATCTTTATTGTTATATTGAAAATTGTCAGGGAAATAATAATATAGTTGATTCAGTGCTTTGATATTGAAATATATCGATTTTGCCAAGGCAGTGTCGTTAATTTGGAATTGACATGGCTTGATAAAGGTAGTTTGTTCTCTTGTTAGTTTTTTTTTTTTTCTTTTTTTTTTCTTGGGTGGAAGGTATAGCTGTGAGGTAATAGTTCATATGTTAATTTCAATATTGTTTAAATGTAAAAGCAAAAAATGTAATTAATATACTGTACTTGGACATAACTCATCTTTGTTTAATTTGAAAAAATAGACATTTTATGATTTGAAAAATATCTTGGCTCAGGTAGAAAAAGCAGAGTAGTCAAAGTTCATATCTTAATTTCAGCAATTTTAAAACATAAAAGTGTAAAATGTAATTAATGTACTGTACATGGACATAACTCGTCTTTGTTTAATTTGAAAATATAGACATTTTATGATTTGAAAAATATCTTGGCCCAGGTAGAAAAAGCAGAGTTGTCAGATCTTCTGGTAAGTTAGGCCTTTTAAATGCTTCCCTCAAAGATAATCCTTCTTAGGAAGATTCACTTTAGACGTTTGGAGTCGAGGTAAAAGGTTTACTTCTTAAGTATACCACTTTACTTATTTTTTCTTTTTCTTCATCACCTCCTACGCCTATTGACACTGTGGAGGATTTATTTTTGCTTTATTTTTATCTTTGTTTTGCCAAATCCTGTGTGAGAGAGAGAGAGAGAGAGAGAGAGAGAGAGAGAGAGAGAGAGAGAGAGAGAGAGAGAGAGAGAGAGAGAGATATTGTGTTAGCGAGCGAAAGTAGTTAGTGTAACGATCGTTTGTGGTGAGGAAGACTGTTGGTATAAATGAGATTGTTTGTTTACATTTTTAGTAAGGTTACGACAGTGGTGAATGTTTCGGAGCGAATGCTTTTTTTATTTGACTGCAGCATAAGGCAGTTGTGTGAGTGCTGGATAACTATTTATATATTTTCGACCAGCGTGGAAGTGTTTTTTGATTTTCAAAGTAAGTACAGTTTTGTTTATCTTTGCTTGTCGTGATTGTGAATGATAGGAACAATTTATTATTTATCTTTGATTATAGTGCGATAGTTCAGTTAGCTAGAAGTGTTCGTAAGTGTTTTTCTTTTTTATTTTTGGCAGGCTGCGATTCCTCCTTTGGAGTGACTAAATTTCTAGAAAGTGGATTACTGTTGATGACCTGGCCTGGAACTGATCATATTTAGACTGTTTTTTTTGGATTAACGATTGTCGATGACCTGGCCTGTTTACTTTGATTGCTGCTATTGATGATGATAATGATGATAAGGATGATGACGATGATGATTACGACCCCGATTAGGGAGGCAGTGGTGGCAACTTGCCATACAGTTTAACCTGTTAATCACAGATTGAGGGTTGTGCCGTGAAAGACAGTTCGGCAGTTTGTGAAAGACTGTGTTGCAAATAATATATATAAGCATACAAATTTTGGTGTTGCACTCGTAATATATGTGTTTTGTGTTTTCATGTTTGGGTTGCGGTTAGTTTTAAGTTTCGTTAGGATTTATTGGATTGCGGAAAGGTTTTTTTGTTAATTATATATTTAGTTTTATTTATCTTATAGTGTTAAGTTTTGATTAGTTTAAAGTGTTAAGTTTTGATTGGTTTAAAGTATTTATTTTGAATGTTGATGGTTTATGATTTATTTTAAGGTTTAAGAATTATAGTTTTAAGGTTATGTTTTGTTTTGTTTTGTCCTTTTGTCCAAGAGTCTGGTTGTAGATTACGTAAGGGGAAAGTTTGTTTTGTGGAGACCATTGTAAGTAAGTAAGATTCAAGGGTGTGGGGGTTGTTTTTGCAACATCCCGCCACATTATTTTGGCGCCCGAACAGGGACTGCTGAGGTGGGATAGAAGCTGGACTGTTGGACGAAGGACGGAATTAGGTTAAGAATTTAGGATTAAGGTTGATGAAAAATGGAAGAGCAGAACAAGTTACTGAAGGAGGAATTGCGGCTGAGTAAGGAGCGTGAGGAGAGGTTGCTAATAGAGAATGAGAGGTTGAACTGGGAGAATGCGGCGATGCAGAAGGAGCTTAGGGAGTTAAAGGGGACAGTAGAGAGAGTGGAAGAATGTGTTGAGATGAGGATGCGAGAGAATGAAGAACGAATGGAGAAACGAATGGAAGATATGATGGGGCAAGTCATGGGGATGATGAAAACTATAATGGGTGAAGGTGCAGTCGGAGGAGTGTCCTCAGCTTCGGGTAATGGGTTGGTAGTGAAAGAGAAGGTTAAGGTAGGTGATAATGGGAAAGGAAGTGATAGTGATAGTAGTAATAGTGATGGTGATATTGAAGATAAGGGAATTAGGCATAGTAAGGATGAACAGAAAGGTGAGAGGAAAGATGAAAGGAAAGGTAAAAGTGATGTGAAGAAAGGGAAGAAAAAGTATCAGGCTGATAGCAAGGACGATCGTGAATGGGTGAAAGTGGTAAGTAAGAAAAAGGGTAAGAAAGGAATGGTTAAGGATAGGAATTTAAGTGTGGAAGTGGATTCATTATATTCGAATGAGGAAGAAGGTAACAAGGGAGTAGACAGTGATGTTAGCAGTGAGAATGAACGTGATGTGTGTAAGACTGTGTTTATGAGAGAGGTACCTCGGTGTGAAAGGTTCAATGAGCATAGCAGTAGGGATGTAAATGATTTTTTCAAGGAGTATGAGAGGTATTGTCAGGATAAGTATGGTGATAGTAAAAGAGTTTGGGCTAGGGAGTTAGGAGAATATTTGACTGGGTATTTGTTGACGATGTATGGAGTGATAATGAGTGTAGGGGACGTTGATTATGAAAGTGTGAAAACGAGAATAATTGAGCAGGTAAAACGTATGAAAGGGAGTGTTAAGTATAAGCGTAAGAATGATTTTGATGAAGCACGGATGAATGCAGGAGAAGCAATATCGATGTACGTATGTAGGTTGGAAACTTTAGCTAGGAAGAAGTATGGGGATGAAGGTATAAATGAGAATAAGGAGTTAATGAGGAAGTTTTTGGCTACTGTACCCGAGAATGTTGCTGAGTTTGTTAATTTGAAACGGAAGGAGAAAATGAGGTGGACGAAAGAAAGATTGACATGGGATGATATTTTAGAGATAGTTGAGGATTACGAGTTGGATAGGTGTATGAAAGAAAGTAAATCTGTGAGTGTAAGAACTGGAATGGAGGAAAGTGTGCCAGAATTTGTTAGTTTTAGAGATGCTGTTATGAGAGGACCGATGAGGGTAGCTGATAGTGTAGTAGATAGGAGTGTTAGGGCGAGTAATGTGGGAATACCTGTAAGGACAAATGAAGGGTTTAGGCAAGGGAATCAGGTTTGGAGGGATAGGAGTGCTAGTGCGCCGCAAGATAGGTCAGATAGCCGTGTCCGTGATGAAAAGTGTTATAGGTGTGGGAAAGTAGGACATAAGAAGAATGAATGTAGATGGGCTCTTGGTGCTTGTTTTGGATGTGGTGAGGTAGGGCATAGAATTAGCGAGTGCACGAAAGAGAAAGGGGTAAAATGTTATCGGTGTGGTATGACTGGGCACGTAGCAAGTGGATGTAGGAGTAATCGTATGAATGTGATTTGTGGTAATTGTGGTAAGGATGGTCATTATGCTAGAATGTGCAAGGAGCCGCGGAGTAAGTGTACTGAATGTGGTGCAGATGGGCATGTAGCTAGGGTATGTAGGAAGAAGGGAGTCAATCAGCCAGGATGTTCGGGAAACTAGAGTGTAAGAGGGTTCAGCTGGGTGAGTCCTCCTGTGTGTGTGGAAGGAATAGGATTAATGTTTGTGAGAATAGGATGAGTAAATGGTTGAAAAGGAACAAGGGTGAACCTAGTATGTATGAGGACTTAGGTCTGGAAGGTAAACAGTTAGTGTTAGTAGAATATAAGAAAAGGAAGAATACAAGAGCTTTAAGTAAAGATGAAAGAAGGGAAATTTTATAAGTAAAAGTGAGAATAGAAATAAGTATGACAAGGGTGTAAATGTGCAAGTGTGTATGGAAGATAAATGTGTTAATACAGATGAATCATGGCTGAGTATGAATGATACCTATAGTGTGTGTGGCTTTTCCTTAGGTGATGTAAAAGAAAGGGTGACGAATGCGAGAGTGAGAGATAGGAGAATGATTAGTAGTATGAATGAATCTTTTACTAAAGTTGAGAATGTTTTTGATGAAATGGATGAACTGTTTACAGAAATGAGTGTAATTATAGGGCCAGATGAGAATGAGGTAGATATGATTGTACATGATATATTAGATGATAGGGATTTAGATAGGAATAGTGTTAATATAGCTAATGATTGTGATAAGGAAGAAGTGAATGAGAGAGTATATGGAGGCCCAGTTACTCGGAGTAGAGGTCCCGTTCCCGACTGCGACTGGGTTATGAAAAAAATAATGTAAGTGTTGTGTGAGAAGGATTTGGCAAAGTAAGGGGGGAGGAATGTGGAGGATTTATTTTTGCTTTATTTTTATCTTTGTTTTGCCAAATCCTGTGTGAGAGAGAGAGAGAGAGAGAGAGAGAGAGAGAGAGAGAGAGAGAGAGAGAGAGAGAGAGAGATATTGTGTTAGCGAGCGAAAGTAGTTAGTGTAACGATCGTTTGTGGTGAGGAAGACTGTTGGTATAAATGAGATTGTTTGTTTACATTTTTAGTAAGGTTACGACAGTGGTGAATGTTTCGGAGCGAATGCTTTTTTTATTTGACTGCAGCATAAGGCAGTTGTGTGAGTGCTGGATAACTATTTATATATTTTCGACCAGCGTGGAAGTGTTTTTTGATTTTCAAAGTAAGTACAGTTTTGTTTATCTTTGCTTGTCGTGATTGTGAATGATAGGAACAATTTATTATTTATCTTTGATTATAGTGCGATAGTTCAGTTAGCTAGAAGTGTTCGTAAGTGTTTTTCTTTTTTATTTTTGGCAGGCTGCGATTCCTCCTTTGGAGTGACTAAATTTCTAGAAAGTGGATTACTGTTGATGACCTGGCCTGGAACTGATCATATTTAGACTGTTTTTTTTGGATTAACGATTGTCGATGACCTGGCCTGTTTACTTTGATTGCTGCTATTGATGATGATAATGATGATAAGGATGATGACGATGATGATTACGACCCCGATTAGGGAGGCAGTGGTGGCAACTTGCCATACAGTTTAACCTGTTAATCACAGATTGAGGGTTGTGCCGTGAAAGACAGTTCGGCAGTTTGTGAAAGACTGTGTTGCAAATAATATATATAAGCATACAAATTTTGGTGTTGCACTCGTAATATATGTGTTTTGTGTTTTCATGTTTGGGTTGCGGTTAGTTTTAAGTTTCGTTAGGATTTATTGGATTGCGGAAAGGTTTTTTTGTTAATTATATATTTAGTTTTATTTATCTTATAGTGTTAAGTTTTGATTAGTTTAAAGTGTTAAGTTTTGATTGGTTTAAAGTATTTATTTTGAATGTTGATGGTTTATGATTTATTTTAAGGTTTAAGAATTATAGTTTTAAGGTTATGTTTTGTTTTGTTTTGTCCTTTTGTCCAAGAGTCTGGTTGTAGATTACGTAAGGGGAAAGTTTGTTTTGTGGAGACCATTGTAAGTAAGTAAGATTCAAGGGTGTGGGGGTTGTTTTTGCAACATCCCGCCACAACACAAAGGCCCTCGATTAGATCCCGCCAGACGTCTCTATCTTGAGCTTTTAATTCAGTACTTCCCCATTTATTATCTCCTACTTCGCGCTTCATAGTCCTCAGCCATGTAGGCCTGGGGCTTCCAACTCTTCGAGTGCCATATGTGGATGAGATCATGAGGATGAGTATAGATGGGGATGGTTTGGGCATGCTCTTCGCACTCCCCAAGAGAGATTAGTCCACCAAACTTATTTTTTATTTGCTTTAAATTCTCAATTCTATTTGCTTTCTCCCAGACGTATAGATTTTTTATTACTTTTTATTAATGATTAGAGTAAATACTGCATTACAAGATTCTGGTATTATGTGTAGTATCTTTAAACTCACTTTTTAGTTTTGAGGGAAAAAAATATTATTTTGTTTTATTGATCTATTTTTCATTAACGCATAAATCATCAGTCGCCTTCAAAGCTTATGCGCACACATATAAAACTTTGCTGAGATATAATTATATTTATAAAGTATCAAGAAAATTTATTCGAGAACTTGACATATGATTAACACCCACACAAATATCTTATCCATAACTTTGCTGATACAGCGTTAGTTAAATTTTGTTTCGTAAATTATCAAGAAAATTGTATCAAAACGATACTTATAATAACGCAAATAAATTTCTTTGACATATAAAAACACTAATTTTTCCATTGCTACTAGTAATTTGTGGAAAGTATGAATTTCCTTCCCATCGTAGAAGTAAAAAATTGTTCTTCGTAGTATATTTTCATCAAAATCGAAATCCGTTACGTTCCGTATTTTCTTTTATCAAAACGCTGGGGGTTCCAATATATTTTCCGCCTGTCTTGGTTGATTGTTAAGTCTAAACTATGTCTATATAGTTTATATAGGAAATATTTATTTTAATGTTGTTACTGTTCTTGAAATATTTTATTTTTCCTGGTTTCCTTTCCTCACTGGGCTATTTTTCCCTGTTGGGCCCCATGGGCTTATAACATCCTGCTTTTCCAACTGGGGTTTTAGCTTAGCAAGTAATAATAATAATAATAATAATAATTTCTGACGCTTTTGTTGCTTCATATGTTCTTTGTTAGCCTTCATTATATCAGTTACAGGATGACCTTGTTGTATCTGTAAAATGATATTTCATTTACCTCTTGTGGTTAATGAAGGGATTTGCTGGAGGCATTATCCTTTAATGATATTGACCGCGATCTTTGAAATACTCTTAGAGGCTTAAAGGTTTAAAGGCTGCTCATGAATGGCAGGGGCAAGGCACAGTGACATAACCCTATCGAGCGAGACAATGCCCTAGAGACTGACCATATATACATATGATCAGCGCCCGAGCACCCTCTCCACCCAAGCTTTACCAAGGAGGGCCAGGCAATGTCAGCTAATGACTCGGCAGATAGACCTATAGGGTACACAATGCTAGTGAGGTTGCAGTGACCAAATAAACTAACGAGTTTGAGCGAGACTCGAACCCCAGTCTGGCGATCACCAGTTAGGGACGTTACCACATCGGTCACCGCAACCCTTGTAAAGCACATGACCTTTAAGCTGAGATCTGGCAACGCTTGGCAAGAAATAAGCCAAATCTTCGTTTATA
>NC_090737.1:19715956-19718456 GCF_036898095.1 Palaemon carinicauda
AATTCTCCAATCAACACCCGACTTTTACAGTTATAAACAAAATGTTTGTTAAAATTTTTGTCGTCATCACTGGAACATAAGACTACATAATTAATGATAGATGATTAATCTTTGAAAAACAAAGCTTTTCCACTTTTTTATTCTCTAATATCATGTTAAATCACTCCACTCCAAAGTTATTTGTCTTTAAATATCCGTCTTTTTACTTCATTGGCGGGTGTATTAGAATATAAGGATATCCCCCACGAATTATAGGACCCTCGTCGGGTATTATTTGCCACAAGTTTTTTCATGAGTAAACTTGAACCATTAATTTAGTCTTTTTTGAACTTCATTCAATGGATAAAACAAATCTATTTGTGTTGAAGGTATTAGAAGCTGGCTGCTACAAAAAAGTAAGAAAACTATTATGAAGTTGACAGATTGTTATTATTATTATTGTTGTTGTTGTTGTTGTTGTTGTTGTTGTTATTCTGTGCATTTCGTATTTTTAGATTGATGGTAATTAATAGCTACAGTTGTATAAAATTTTGTACTTACGTTTAATTTAGTCTAAAATCCAGCTAGATCCGTTTAAAATATTTTTTTGTAATTTTTAAAGTGAAATGGAATTCAAAAGGTATGACTCCACTACAACAGAAGATATATCTCACATAAGATTTTTCTAGTCAGGGATCTGACTGTGATAAAGATAATCCCTTCCTATATCACTTCCTCAGTGATGAAATTATTTTTTTTCTTAATTTCCCATTAATATTTCCATTAAGTTCACCTTTCCTTCCCATGAATAGTCCTCGTGAATCTCGCGAAGAGTTATTGGAGACATTTGTCTTCATCTGCAGAAATCTCATTTTGAAGAATACTCTTACTTAGGTCATTATAACCCCCCACCCCCACCATTCGGAGGGTGGGGTTGTCCAATCGTCCTCATCGGTATTATTTTAATCCATTTCATAAATTTCTTCCATAGAAAATGATTTTATGTATCATTTGAACTTGTTTAGAAGTCCATTATCATTATAGTCACCGTCATTTAAATGATCGAAGAGAATTGTCTCTCCTTCAATATAGGGCTCATGTTTGATGTGAATATAATCTTGTTGTAATTGACTTTATCATTATAAATACATTATTATTATTATTATTATTATTATTATTATTATTATTATTAGCCAAGCTACAACCCTAGTTGGAAAAGCAAGATGCTATAAGCCCAAGGGCTCCAACAGGGAAAAAATAGCCCAGTGACGAAAGGAAATAATGAAATAAATAAATGATGATTAAATTAACAATATATCATTCCAAAAACAGTAACAGAGTCAAAACAGATATGTCCTATATAAACTATTAATAACGTCAAAAACAGATATGTCATATATAAACTATAAAAAGACTCATGTCAGCCTGGTCAATATAAAAACATTTGCTCCAACTTTGAACTTTTAAAGTTCTTGTGGATTGTTACGTATTAATTACAGTTTTTATTTACGTGTAGGTCGTTCAGTCTTATCATCATCAGCAGCATTATCAAATACGTATTTTTATGATGCGAAACAAGAAAGGCAGCAGGTCATATGCAGAAGACTGAGGATAGACTCTAGTTGTCTATTGAAGCCAAGGAGGGATTGTTTGAGTAAACTGTTGAGGCAACCTACTTTATGGGAGTGAATTGCAGATTTTGATTGTCAGTGAAAAAAAAAAAAAAGATTGAGAAGAACTGTTCGGGTTATATAAGTGGTGAGATAAAAGGTAGAAAAGATGAAAAATGTGAAAATGTTCAAAAGGAGGAAAAATGTGCTGGTGATATAAGGGATCAGATAGTTTCTAGATAGTGTGGTCATGTGGAAAGAATGGAGAGTGGTTGGTGAATAAAAGAGGGTATTGTTCAGAAGTGTTGGGAAGTGGGATGAGAGGAAGACCTAGAAAGAATTAACTCCATGGTGGGTGGTGGTTATTATTATTATTATTATTATTATTATTATTATTATTATTATTATTATTATTATTATTATTATTATTATTATTATTACTTGCTAAGCTGCAGCCCTAGTTGGAAAAGCAGAATGCTATAATCCCGAGGGCTCCAGCTGGGAAAATAGCCCAGTGAGGAAAGGAAATAAGGTAATTACAAGAGAAGCAATTAAAATTTGAAATAAAATATTTTAAGAACAGTAAAATCATCAAAACAAATCTTTCACATATAACCTAAAAAAATAAAAAAAATAAACAAGAGGAGGAGAAATAATGTAGAATAGTGTGCCCGAGCATATATATAATATATATATATATATATATATATATATAATATATATATATATATATATATATATATATATATATATATACACACACACACACACACACACACACACACACACACACACACACACACACACACACACACACACACACACACACACACACACACATATACACACACACACACATATACACACACACACACACACACATATATATATATATAATATATATATATATA
>NC_090737.1:19724293-19726793 GCF_036898095.1 Palaemon carinicauda
CCGTCACAGCGTTTTCCGTACCGTCGTGGCGTATTACGTACTGTCATGGCGTATTGTCACGTTTGGTTGCTTTGACCGCGTTTTAATACGACCCACTGGGTTTCTCCGCACCGTTAATGCCATGGCAAATTTCTTGACGGTTTAAAAAATGTGACCTTCATCCTGGGCAATCACGCCCTGTCAGGTTTGCCTATTTCGTCCTCCCGCTTTGTCTTGTGTTCATCCGGTTTTGTCCACGGTAGCCTGAAACAAGATTGCCTTGGCCGCCAAGAACACGATGTAAAACTAGCATAAATAGTGTACAGTGATTGACTATATATATATATATATATATATATATATATATATATATATATATATATATATATGTATGTATATATATATATATTATATATATATATATATATATATATATATATATATATATATATATATATATGTGTGTGTGTGTGTGTGTGTGTGCATACATATATATATATATATATATATATATATATATATATATATATATATTTGTTATATATATGTATATATGTATATATATATATATATATATATATATATATATATATATATATATATATATATAAATAAATATTATGTGTGTTTGTGGATGTTCTTTATTTGGGTTTCTGTACCAATATAGATATAAAAAGTAATGCATTTGTAACTAGTAGAAGCTAATGTAGAAGAGATTAGTAGTAAAGTAGATTGCAATTAGAAGCCTTTAAAACTATTTTTTTCTTAATCTCACTTATTCCATTTGAGAGCTGTAATGATCTTATCTCCAGGATTCTTCAAAAATATTAATTAATCTCATTAAATGTACACTTAAAAAATCGTAATTTTAATCGGAAATTCTCCGTAAAAATATACTGTTCTTAGCCGTATTGCAGTAGAATTTTACCATACTTTGATATATTTTACGGGTTGGTGACCGTAATATCACTCCTTTAGGGTTGTGGTGGCCGAGTGGTAGCGTCCTTGCTTGGTGATTGCCAGACTTCGGTTCGAGTCCCGCTCATACTCGTTAGTTCCTTTGGTCACTGCAACCTCACCATCCTTGTGATCTCGAGGATGGTGGGTTTTGGGGGAGCCTATAGGTCTATCGGGTGAGTCATCAGCAGCCATTGCCTGGCCCTCTTTGGTCCTAGCTTGGGGGGTGGGGAGAGGGGACTTGGGCTCTGATCATATGTAATATGATCAGTCTCTTTAACGCCAATATATTCGTTTTTAAAACGGTAAAAATTCTGGAATAAATATAGCCAGGCATTTACGTTTTTGTAATGCAAAGTTTTAACAGTGGATATACACAATGATTGACAATATGTGCGAACTAGAAGGGCATATCATACTTCTTGTCGTTACAGAGAACTTGTTAAATTGTATTTCTGTATGTTTTGTGTTTTAATCCAGTTAAATTTCTAACATTAACTCGTATTACTGTATATTGGATTTTGTCTGATAAATTATTATTATTATTATTATTATTATTATTATTATTATTATTTTTAGTTGCTAAGCTACAACACTAGTTGGAAAAGCGGGATGCTATAAGCCCAATAGCTCCAACAGTGGAAGATCATAATACAGAGGCTATGGCACTACCCAAGACTAGAGAACAATGGTTTGATTTTGGAGTGTCCTTCTCCTAGAAGAGCTACTTACCAGTGTTAGAGAGCCTCTTCTACCCTTACAAAGAGGAAAGTAGCCACTGAGCAATTACAGTGCAGTAGTTAACCTCTTTTGAGAGAAGAATTGTTTGATAATTTTATTGTTGTCAAATGTATGAGGAAAGAGGAGAATGTGTAAAGAATAGGCCAGACTATTTTGTGTATGTGTCAGTAAAGATGAAATGAGCCGTAACCAGAGAGAGAGAGAGAGGGATCCAATGATAAGGCTGAAATGGAAGACAAAAAACAATGATGTGAAAAATTGAGATTCAAGAGGAATCTGTTATTGACTTTACGATGTTTTGAGTCTCATGAATTAGTAGCTTTTGCTTCACAGCGATTGTCGATAAGCCTAAGTCGTTAGAGAGATATATAGCTATTTTTTTTATGTAACCTCGAAGTCCGGGTATCGAAGTGGTAAGTTATAGCGAAGTAGGTGACATATTTATCTCCCTTTTTAACAAACGAGCCAACTTGGTTTTGGGATTTTCAGTTTCCAAAATTTTTTTCGCTGACAAATGAAATCGGAGTTTTCAGTTTCCAAAATATTTTTGCTGACAATAATTCTGATTTTTCCGTTTGCAAAATAGTTCCGCTGAGAAATTAAATAGGAATTTTCAGTTTCCAAAATATTTTTGCTGACAATAAATCGGCTTTTTCAGTTTGCTGAATAGTTCCGCTTACAAATTAAATAGGAATTTTCAGTTTCCAAAATATTTTTGCTGACAATAAATCGAATTTTTCAGTTTGCAAAATAGTTCCGCTGACAAATTAAATAGGAATTTACAGTTTCCAATTTTTTTTTTCGCTAACAAATGAAATCGGAA
>NC_090737.1:19731793-19746793 GCF_036898095.1 Palaemon carinicauda
TTTGGCGATTCATCCTGACTTGGATTGGGGTCGAAGTGTTCGCATATATTTCTTTTCTGTACGTCTTTATAGCGTTGGCTAGGTTGTTTGTGTGTGTGTGTGTGTGTGTGTGTGTGTAGTGTAGTGTGTAAGTATCACACTGGTTGCAGTGTATGTATTTATCACACTGGTTGCAATGTTATAAGTCATTTTGTTTTTTAATCACACTGGCTGCAATTTTTGTTTTGTTTTATATAAGTTAGTGTTTTCGGTATACAAATCATAGTGATATCATGGGCATGAGCAAAAGCACAAAAAATATAAAACGTGAAAAAGGAACTTATTAGCATATACCAACATACCCTCATGCTTACTGTGCCGTATTGTGCAATTATAATTCTTACTTGTAAACAAAATCATTTCTTTTTTTGCTTCCTCCTCTTCAAGACAACTACCCTCAATCCCATTTTTTCCTCGTCAATCAATGCCCGACCTCTGGCGACGCAACCTTTTTGCTTTTAGTCTGGATCAGATGCCGAAACACAAGACGAAGTTGTTCAAATGGAACGGAGTACCAAAGATACGTCGTCGACATCTGCCGTTTTTCGCCTTTTAGTTTGTTCCGATAAGAGAGACGTCAAACGGTGATTACACAGGGAATAATAGATGGGTTCTACTTTCAAAGTTTGGGGAATCTTATCTTAAGACCGTAAACACACACAAGTGGGAGTGTCTATTTCAATAGACGGAAATACTAACTATAGCCACGTTTTTCACTTTTCCTTTTGTGGATTTGATAATTAATTTATGCTTAATAGGAGTACATGTTAGGTGTCGCGATTTTTACACACTCCTACAGGCGCATGCACATATATACAGTATGTATACGTAAATTAATTTTGTCAATATATATTATATATATATATATATATATATATAAAAGGTTAAAGGTGTCTGGTTTCAGTTCCAGTTTGCTCAGAATAGATACTCGCCAGAACGTCAGCTGAGCAAGCCGAACAATCTCAATGTGGTGCCCATACACAGAAGTGGCCTCGCCAGTAAACGGCTTAAACTCACTGTCCTTTACTGGGATCGAATACAAGGCGAACACTTTACCACTGTATTATATACTGTGTATATATATATATATATATATAGGGCCTATATATATATATATATATATATAATTTTGGCTACCCCCCAAAAATTGGGGAAGTGCCTTAGTATATATATATATATATATATATTCTCCTTTTCCTTTGAGAGTTGAGCGTAAAAAAGTACATTGATTCTAAAAAATGTCACATGCATTTTTGGAGACTAGAAGGGTCCTCCCTTTTCTATTGATAGTTAATCATAAAAAGTACCTTGATTTTAAAAAAGGACACATGTAAAGCCCATCAATCATTCCGTGCGTAATCACCGTGTGACGTATCTCTTAACGGAACAAACTAACACGCGGGAACTAGCAGCTGTCAGCGACGTGGTTTTTGGTATACGCCGTTCCATCTCTGCATCTTCGTGTTCCGGGGGTTGTGTTTCGACATCTGATCCAGATGCAGAAACAAAAAGACTGGAGTCGCCGGAGGTCGAGCAATGATGGACGAGGAGGTATTGTAGAGGAAGGGGGGTTGAGTTGGGCTGAGGAGGAGGAGGAGGAGGAGGAGGAGGTTGCGGAGAAGAAGAAAAGGGTGATTTCAAGTCTTATGAGGGAAAATAGTTAATGAAAACTTCAGGATGATGAAGGCTTAGTAACTCTACGTTCTGTGTTTGTGAGGAAATTTGTCCATGTGCTGCAATGTAGAAAGAGCTCTAAGAATTAATCTAAAAATTTTAAAGGGAATATTTTGCGAATACTGAATTTTAGTCTGTTTCATTGAAATGAGTTTTCTGTTTATTCTTATCTGCATACATCTTTTAATTTATTTAGTATTATTTTGTAAGATTTAAATCTCGGTCATGGAATTATACGAAAGTTCACAGTTTTACCAGCGCATGTTATGGCGTTCAACGTAATGATTCATTACTTTCTGTGTTCCTGATGTCCGCAACACATCGCGTCATAATCGACTAAAATTAATATATTTTTTTTCTCTCTATTATTAGTACAGTAGTTTGGCATTTTCACCAACTCCTCAATATATGGGAAGCGACTGGATGCAGCCCAAAATCTTTAACATGCTCCGCCCACAAGCTTCGTGATTGGCCCGCCACCTTTTCATAGCTGATTCAAGTAAACATAACAATGATACTAATAAAACAAATCATAGGGAATTATGATACTTTATTAGTACATCCATGTGCTAGTACTGTACCAGAACAGAGGAGTAATGAGATACAGTTTATTTGCTAGCGAAGCCAGACAGCGGAGCAAAAAACATTTGAGTGGCGGCCCCTCATTAGGCTTTTAGGCACAGCATGTTAAAGATTTTTGGCTGCATCCAGGTTTTCTCTGCGGTCTTTCAAGTTGTAGTTTTGTCCTTATTCGTTAGACTTACATGTAACTGCTGCATAATTACTATTATTATTACAACTACTAGCCAAGCTGCAGTCCTAATAGGAAAAAGCAGAGTGTAAAGGGAAAGTAGCCCAATGTGGAAAGAAAATAGAGAAGTAACCAACACATACTGTATGAGAAATAATAGATGAAAATAATTTAGGATCAGTAGCAATGTTAGGTAGTCAAGTCATATATAAACTATATAGTCAGTTACTACACTTGACTTACGTCGATCTATATACTTCTTACATCTCCGTTATTGTGTGGATTTATCTACTGAGGAATGTCTTTTTTTTCGGATCATTTTCTTATATATTATAGCTATTAATAAGACAGAATTAATATATAAGAATATAGAACAAAAGTACAAATCGAAAAGTCTAAGTATACCCTGTTCAAGTCGTGGCAACCTACATAGATAATTAAGGATATTAGCGGATGCAGGTCACACCAAGTCCCTGGCGAGGACAACTTTCGACTCTTAATGAACCTATTTTTCTCCTCGAGGATCGAAGTATGGTAATGGCTCTCAAATTATCCCCTCATTGAAATGTTGATGTGTATCCCTAACACCTCCCGTCTATTAAGGAGCTGCTAATGGCAATTTACATCTCGTAATTCCGGCCGGGAAAAAAAAAAAAAAGAAGAAGCTTAATAAGAGGATGTCCATGTCCCAGTCCAAGTTGCATTGGGGAAACAGAAGTGACGGGTGTAACGAAAGTATTGGTTCTCGTCTATTGACCTAAGGAAAAGTATTGGTTCTCATCCACTTGATAGGTGTCTTTAAGTGTTGCTTCTCGTCCATTGGATCGTTAGGCAGGTAAAGATACCTGTTTAGGGAATAGGTAAAAGCCAACACATCTTTACGGGACAACCCACTACACACGAGTTTTCTTAAATGGAATAGTGTCTCCCAAACCACCCTTCTCAAGTATTCTCTTGTTAATTAGCTGCAATCAGCCGGGAGTCACGGGTCTTACTCCATCACTCCCAGTTGACCGTTCAAGCACATAAAACTACCTTGAGGCAACGGGGTTAATGTTAGGATCGCAGTGTCTTGAAGGAAAGTGGATTTCTTGAACTCGACATAAGTCACTGCGTGTCACCGAACGTTTTTCCATTATTCTTTTTTTTATGTCATGCATCGAATTTTGCTTTCTTTTATTGCTGTATCGTGCTTGTGATAAATTACCATCAGTGACATTTTTGAT
Source organism: Palaemon carinicauda (assembly GCF_036898095.1). Classification (NCBI taxonomy): domain Eukaryota; kingdom Metazoa; phylum Arthropoda; class Malacostraca; order Decapoda; family Palaemonidae; genus Palaemon; species Palaemon carinicauda. The sequence continues at coordinate 19,735,484 of NC_090737.1, forward strand.
GTAGGTCGTAGGACTGATTCAGGAAGTAGGTCAGGATAATAATGGCTAAAATTGATTCAGTAGGTTTGCTCTATAAATTAAGGTCATATTCAAAGTTTTTCTTGTTTCACAAATTATTTTAGAGAATTATAATAATAGTAGTAATAATAATGATAATTATTATTATTACTACTACTACTACTACGACTACTACTACTACTACTACTACTACTACTACTACTACTACTACCCAATAACAATAATTTTTCATGTTTCTAGGTCTTTCATATTACATTTGGAGGATCAATAATTGTTATTATTCGATATTTCTTTTCATGCAAAGATATTCTGCTTCATAGTGACATGGCATATTGATTTTGTTTAGGTGTACCACGAGAAGGATTGTAAATAATGATAATTACTATTATTATTGTAATAATGATAACGAGGGGAGTAGAAATTTTTTTTTTTTTTTTTTTTTTTTTTTTTTAAAGGTTGTTAATATTTTCGTTTCTTAGGTATTATTCAAAAAACTTTAAACCTGGACCAGGTTTAAAGGGTACTCATGAATGGCAGAGGCAAGGGACAGTTACATTGTCCTACAGACTGACCATACTATATGATCAGCGTCCAAACCCCCTCTCCACTCAAGCTAGGACTAAGGAAGGCCAGGTGATGGCTGCTGATGACTCAGCAGATAGATATATAGGCTCCCACAACCCGCCACCCATCCATAGCTCACAAGGATAGTGAAGTTATAGCAACCAATGGTACTAACGAGTTTGGGCGGCACTTGAACCCCAGTCTGGCAATCACCAGGCAAGGACGCTACCACCAGGCCACCACAACCCTACAAGTCTTTTAAAAGAGTCATGAGATATTATTATTATTATTATTATTATTATTATTATTATTATTATTATTATTATTATTATTATTATTATTAGCCAAGTTACGACCTTAGCTGAAACAGTAGAATACCTTAAGCTCCCGATGGCAATATCAGATAAGGACGTAAACAGAAATTTGAGACTAAAATATCATCTATAAAAGTATAGAAATAAATAAGTAAAATAAGGTGTGCTACAATTATACAATAAACTGGATACATAACACAAGCCATTTAAAAGTCTGCACGGTTTAAAAGAATACCTAATGTCATCTTGCACCAAGTTTGAACTCGTTCCACCGAATTAACTACACGGGCAGATCATTCCACAACATGGCTACAGAATGTCTTAATATCGAGCATAATATGTTGATTTCAAATTCACCGAAGAAAATGCAAGATGGTTTAAAGGTCGATCATGAGCGGGAAAGATAAAAAAATTCGTCATCGTACGTGTCGTAAAAAGTGTTAAAGACTAATCATATATGCATATGACGAGCGCCTAAACCCTTCTTTTCTCAATATAGTTCCAAGAAGGAACAGGCAATTGACGCAGGTAACTGAAGAACTAGATCCGTAGGGACCCCAACCTTGCTCCCTGGCTCACATGGACAATAAGGCTGTGGATTAGAATATTATGGAAAATATTGGAGTGGAGAAGAGCTCGAACTCCCAACCTATGTAAAGCGAGTCATTTACGTTTACACTGTAGTTCTGTCTGGGAAGATCTAAATACCAAGGATGGCCAACATTCTTAGGAAATGGTACATAGTACGGCATACACAGTGAGTTAAAACTGACCTCATTTCCTCTTATATAATATCTAAAATTCTAAATCTTGAAAAAGTTTTCAATATATAAATATACACTACGAAACTGCCATTACCATTTTCAACATCATCGTCGTTTTAGTAATTACAATGAAAATAATGACGTTTCATTAATGTTGAGGATTTCCTAATAAGACCGAGAAGCAGACCGTTTCCATCCGTATCGTGTTAGATAGCCAATAGCTTTATCGGCACGCTATCATTTTGCTTACAATACACGTTTTATACCCAGATCAGTATCGGGAATAATTGCAGAAGTCCAGCCCAGCGTCGCCCTGATTAGCATTCTCCGCGAGCGGCGTTATAGCGAAAAATTAATAACCAGGAATATATAGACCATTTCTTTTAGCGAGGCAGATTTGCACCGACTCGCAGCGGTGCCCTTTTAGCTCGGAAAAGTTTCCTGATCGCTGATTGGTTAAAATTATCTCGTCCAACCAATCAGCGATCAGGAAACTTTTCCGAGCTAAAAGGGCACCGCTGCAAGTCGGTGCAAATCTGCATCGCTAAAAGAAATGGACTATAGTTTTATTATACAATGCTTGTTCTATCATTCATTAGCTTGTGAGTTACACATGTGGGATTATGCTTGTACAATTGTGTGTTTGGAAGCGAAGTTCTTGTGATTGTCGATGGAAGGCTCTTGGTTTTCCAAAATGCTGTAGCGTAGGATTGAATTTTCCAAAACCCAGAAGTCATGTAGGTAATTTGAGTTTTTTGTTCTCGAGTCTTTGTAATTCACAGCAGTCTTAAGTAGATGTTGAATTGTAGTTTACAAATTTACAAAATTAATTACATTGCTGGCATATTGTATTTTTTTTTTTTTCAGAAGTATTTATGATATCACGTTTTAACACGAATTATAGAAGAATTAATCCTTCTAAAGTAGTTATGCTGGAAAATATTCATTCATCATTTCATTTCTTTCTTACATATAAATGATTTTTTTTTATTTTTCTTTTTTTTACAATTGACTTTCCAAAGAAAGTTGATATCTAATAATTCTTTTCATATACCCGTTAGATTGCAGAATTGCCAATATCATGATGTCATGCCAGCGAGTCCCTTTGGCATTTGCTAGTTACTGTGATTTACTGACGCTTATTAAGGAAAAGCACACACATGCAAGGGACATTCATTTGGTTTTCTTCCTTTTTGTTTTTCATCCTAAAAAATGTAATGATCTCGGAGCATCAATTATTTCTTTACTAGTGTACCCGAGCCGTCAAAAATGACCATTAAATATTTAGATAAATATGCACACGCACGTACACACACACGCACACAGATTCAACCCTTCCAACCCCCTCTCCCTTTCCTAATTACAACCCGCTGGTTCGGCATTTTGTGGGAGATTGTGGTTTCCGAACGTACCTCTTGGGTGGCCCCTCTCACCTGGCTATGAATGCTCCCTCTACCCCCTACCCGAGAGATGGGGAGAGACCGAGCGTGACAAAAATGAAATTATATATATATATATATATATATTTATATATTTATATATATATATATATGTAATGTATATATATGCAGTGTATATATATACATATATATATATATATATATATGTTTATATATATACAGTATATATATATATACATACATATATATATATATATACATATACATATATATATATATATATATATATGCATACATATATATACAGTATATAATATATATATATATATATATATATATATATATATACACACATATATATATATGAATATATATATATATATATATATATATATATATATCTATCTATATCTATATATATATATATACACACATATATATATATATTATATATATATATATATATATATATATATATATATATATATATATATAAAGTATCCATAAACGTTGCTATCAAGTATATAGGGGAGTCGATTTGTTTATGGTAGAGTGATACAATTCATGAAGTAATCCACCGTTGGAAGAAGATATAAATTGCCAATATTGATAACCGCCTGAAACGTCAGATATTTAAACCTTTTTATCCTCCCCCTTTCCTCGCCACCTTTCCCCTTTCTTCCATTCCCACTCTATCCCTTCTTTGGTTTTCCTCTCATTCCACGTTTCCTCCTTTCTTCCCGTTTCCTCCCTATTTCCCTGTTCCTCCCCTTTTATCTCCCCTTTCCCTTCCCATCTTCTTCTCCCGTTTCCTCCTCTCTTCCTTCCCTCTTCCTTATCATCTTACCTTCCTGCCCTTTTCTTCTTCTACTTCCCATTTCTTCACTTTCCATGACTTTTCCTCCATTCTTCCCCAGATCCTCATCCTATTTTCCCCCCTCCTCTTTTCCTCCCCTCCTACCTTTTTCCTCACCACCTCCTATTTTCCCCCGTCTTCCCATTTTCCTCTCCTCCTTCCCTTATTCAGCCCCTCCCCTATTCCCCTCTCCCATCCCCCATCCCCTCTTCCCCCTCCCCTCTTCCCCCTCCCCTCTTCTCCTCCCCTCTTCGTCCCTCCCTTCTCCCCTTCCCCTCCCCTCGTCCTCCCCTCCCCCTCGCCCTTTTCCTCCCACTCCTGGCAGTTCATAGTCGATGATGGTTTCCCACAGACGCAGAAATATGAGAACCATTTTACTGATGAATTGATGTCATTATTTGCCCGTCTCCTTTCCTTCGCTCTTCTTCGTCCGCTAAAACATCCTCAGTTAAAGGCAATGTCTGGCAATTTCCGTTTTCCGCCTCTTGACAAAATGCGTTATATATATATCCTTCCATAAGAAGAATAGGGGCAGATAAGGTAAGGAAGTGCAGGTCTGGCATGCCAGGGATTCATCCTTAAATCCAGGGATTCAATCTTTCTTCCAGGGATTCAACCTTTCTTCTAGGGATTCAACCTTCCATCCAGGGATTCATCCTTTCTTCCAGTGATTCATCCTTTCATCCAGGGATTCATCTTTCCATCCAGGGATTCATCTTTCCATCCAGAGATATATCCTTTCTTCCAGGGATTCAACCTTCCATCCAGGGATTCAACTTTTCTTCCAGGGACTCATCCTTTCATCAAGGGATTCAACCTTTCTTCCAGGGATTCATCCTTCCATCCAGGGATTCAACCTTTCTTCCAGGGATTCAACCTTTCTTCCAGTGATACATCCTTTCTTCCAGGGATTTATCCTTCCATCCAGGGATTCAACTTTTCTTCCAGATATTCAACCTTCTATCCAGGGATTTATCCTTCCATCCAGGGATTCATCCGTCCATCTAGGGATTCAACCTTTCTTCCAGGGATTCATCCTTCCATCCTCCATGATTGTTAGGTGATTTATCCTGGCGTCAAGAACTTGTTTATAGGTCAGCTGAAAGATTCTGTTGCTTTCGTGGTTTATTGCAGGATAAATGTACTCATTTAGGCTTATCTTTGTTTTAGAAGTATGAAATATAAACCTTTAGTAGTCTCTTTTTGTATTTCATAAACCCAAAACAATTGTAATTTTAATGAGCAATACTGTAAATCTGCCTGATTTAATTGGCGACGTTGACTAGGGCATTGACCAGGTCATTGACTAGGGGATTGCATAGGTCATTGACTAGGGGATTGACTAGGTCATTGACTATGGCATTCACTAGGGGATTGACTAGGTCATTGACTATGACATTGACTAGGTCATTGACTAAGTCATTGACTAGGTCATTGACTAGGTCTTTGACTAAGTCATTGACTAGAGGATTGACTAGGTCATTGACTATGGCATTGACTAGGTCATTGACTATGGAATTGACTAGGTCATTGACTATGGCATTGACTAGGTCGTTGACTAAGTCATTGACTAGGTCATTGACTATGGCATTGACTAGGTCATTGACTAGGGGATTGACTAGCTCATTGACTAGGGGATTGACTAGGTCATTGACTATGGCATTGGGGTCACTTGCTCCGAAGAGCTTTGGAAAAAAATGATTGAGTCATTCAGCCTGAACGATTGATATTTATATCAGATCCAAGTCTTTCCTAAAGACATCGGAAACCATTAAGGAAAATCCAGTCCCTTTTCGTCCAGTAGGTAATTGGCTACTGCAATAGGATTAGTTGAACTTAGAGATTCGATCTATTGTAATTGTTTCGATATTGTTACCGTGTAGATTAGGCTTCCTTGTTTGTGCTGTTCTTCATTTATTCATTAATCGTGGAATAAATTCAGGCAAATGACATTTTTCGGAGAATGGGTAGAGGAACTGAGAAAGTTTGGTGGCTTGTTGGGCAGGAGGATCTCTCTCTCTCTCTCTCTCTCTCTCTCTCTCTCTCTCTCTCTCTCTCTCTCTCTCTCTCTCTCTCTCATATGTATATATATATATATATATATATATATATATGTGTGTGTGTGTGTGCGTATATGATATACATATATAAGTGTGCGTATGTATATATGTATATATATATATATATATATATATATATATATATATATATATATATAGTGTGTGTGTGTATGTATATGTATGTTTTATATGTGTGCATTTGTGCATGTGTATAAGCATTAGCGCTTCCTTGCGTGTATTATGTGCATAGATATAGGTTGATAGTTAAATATCTGTTGTAGAAAAAAAGGCCTTCACCCATATGTTTATCTGGGCTTATTTATTTATTTATTTATTTATTTTACTCATAGCAGCATGCAGTATGACCATATCCCACAGACGTTTACGTAGTTTAACAGTTGAAGAGAAAAGATTAAGTGTATTTAATTTTTCAATGTAATCATGGTTATGAAAAAAAAATATTTCTCTTATCATAAGATGTATCTCTATATTTGGAACTATTCGATGTATTCGCGTTTCCTTTTCAACAAAATTATATTTTCCTTCTATATTTTTCAATAATCATACCATCAATACTTAAGCAGCAATGGTAAGTAGGATCACGTGTTGAAAACACTTCACACGTGGAGAGCCACAAGTTGGTTATATCTGCAATGCACTATTTGGCATACTGCTATCTCTCTTGCGCTTGTTCCGGAATGGCTGAAAGCTTTGCAACTATCTCAGTCTTTAATGTTGACCTGAGAGCTTTGGCGCTTACTTAAATAACTTTGGTTTGAACCTTTGAACTTGCAAATACTCAAGTCATTTGTAACGAACACAAGACGAGTCATTACATACAGACTTATTATTGCTGTTGGAGTGGTTGTTCTGGTGGTGGTTGTTGTTGTTGTGATTGTTGTTGTTGTTGTTACTCTTTTTGTTGTTGTTGTGGTTGTTGCTGTTGTTGTTGCTGTTTTTGTTGTTGTTGTTGTTTGTTTGACGTTTTCCTTGGTGCCCTTATAACTTTGATTGGCACTTCATAGAATTTACAAACAAAATTTATGTATATCGCCACAGTCATAACCAAACAACACGAATACATAAATAATGTTTTTAAAACACTGTGATGTATTTGAATATTTTGTGATGTATGAATGTTATCATTATTATCTAATAAATCAAAACTGATAAATATAACAAATCCCTTAACTTTTTATTCGTTTCTTTTTTGTATGAAATTCATTCAAAGAATTCTAATGTACCGCATGTGTTTCATACAGGCTCATACAATGCAATGCAATGCTATTGCTTTTTTATATTTTGCTCTCGCCCGCACTGATAATAAAAAAAACCTGGTCAAGCTTGCCATTGAATGTTTCATATTGTTTCAATTTTGTGACATTGTTGCTCTCAACTGTTTTATGTATGTATATGTATGTGTATATATATATATATATATATATATATATATATATATATATATATATATATATATATATGTATATATATATGTATATATATAATGTGTGTACATATATGTGTGTGTAATATATATATATATATATATATATATATATATATATATATATATATATATATATATTAAATCTCGTTATCTGTGTAATAAACCTTTCTTGCATTCACCTCGCCTCTCTGTTAGCACCTTACACCAACATTGCCGAAGAAACTAACGCAACGTTTAACATAGCAACTAAATCTCCAATGATTCAACTGCAAAATTAAATTATTAATTGATTAAGTTTCACCTGAAATAAAACCCCTGTAAGGCTGCGTGGTATTGAACCTCGCCAAATAACGACAAGACTTTCTTACTGAAATACTTCTTGTAAGTGGTCAAGTCGTAGCCATTCTGAATTACAGAGTAATTCAGAGATCTAAGAATTGGTCGGGTCGGGCTGTCTTGCAAGTTTTAGAATTATTTTCCTTTTAACCCCAAATTTTTGGTAAGTTTATCATGCCCCCCCCCAAAAAAAAACAAAATATATTTATCGTGGAAGCTTTTAAATTTCTGTCCAAAAACCCTCCCAAAATTTTTTTTTTTTTTTTTTTTTTTTTTTTTTTTTTTTTTTTTTTTTTTTTTTTTTTTTTTTTTTAAGGACGTGTCTTACTTTCTGGCCCAGAGTAATAAAGCCCCATTCCTATCCGTAAAAGTCACGGAACTTTATTCCTTTCTGTACCCGAGTCGCAAAATTATATTTCTTTCTATTTCAAATTCCAAATACTTTCTTCCTTGTTGTTTTAATCATTAAAGTTTACTAATAAATTTTTTCCTTTCGGCCTTCAAGGCGAGAAAAGCTCTCCTCGCGCATTTTATCCCTCAACAGGTAGTTAAGGAACATCTTTCTAGGTCAGATCTTATATTACATACTCACTTTACTTTAAGGGCTACTCTTCAGGTCCTATACAACAGGGGAATCCTACTCTCTACTGGACCTCTACAGTCCTTTCATCATGTTCGTTCGAAAGCATTCAACATATCATACCGCGTATTGCTCGTTTAATGTTAAATCGTCATTATCGAAGCTCTCACAGAACAAGAATGTCTTCAGTTTCCTCTTGAGAGCCTTAATATCTTCAATCTTTCGGATGTCTCGTGGGAGCTTATTGTATAGTCTCGGGGCCGCATATTTAGAATTTCTAGAGCCTACAGTAGATATAAACCTTTTGTTTTTGTTCCAAGTATTGACCGTTTACACCATACCGGTATTGTTAAAGAAGTGTTCTTGCAGTAACCCATTTGAGTGAATAAAATTTTACACTGTCAAATCAAACAAATTACAGTTCTGCATTTTCTTGCCATTGATTTTAGATTTTTAATATGAAAAATTTTTATGTTCTTGTTCTTTAAAAAACACTTTTATATCGAAAAATATATTCCCGTTAAATTGATTACTAATAGTGGAGTATATTCATTTATGGTTAATTGAATTATAACAAAGGAATTGAAGTATAAGTAAATTTTATTATGTTTAGTTCATCTGTAATTGAAAAGTCATGAAATCTTATGATAATTTTAAAGACAGAAATAATTATTAAGCATGTCGTTTGGAATTATAAAAACCACATCAATCAAATATGCGTCGAGTTACATAAGAAATAGGATCTAGTTTAATATGGTAGTTACGAATGAGATAATGATTAAAAATGACGAAGTATAATACTATTTTCTATAGGTTGATTAAGTATCAATTATTGTTAACATAAACTAAATATTAATAGAAAATGTTCGAATATTATTTTGATGAAAATCTGTGCTTTATATCAAGAGTCATTTTATTGTTTATCAAAACGAGAAATTTAGTTACTGGTACAGGTGAAACAAATTTTATTATATTAGAAAACTTATATTTTGGTTTATGCAATGACGGTGTTTCTAGTGCTAAATATATTTAAATATATTTGGGATTATTTTTCTGTTTGGGGTCCTGATTAAAACTGCTTTCTTGTGCTGCTAATTTTTTGTGATATCAGTAGTTTTTATTATCATGTAAGTAAATTATAATGAAAATAAGTTCCGGTTTAACTAAATTTGGATTAAACCGTCGAATGATTAGAAATGAACGATGAAAAATAAAGAAGCAAATCGTAAATAAATAAGTTCATAAATAGATAAGAAAAAATGAGGAATATGTATTTAAGTTTAACTATTTTCATTTACCACTACAATCGCTCGTAAGATAAAATAGTAATGATTGAAATATAATAATAAAAAAAAAAGGTAAGATTTCAAGTATAGAAATTTATTTTCCAAACATTTTCTAATAAATTTAAAAGTCGTAGACTAAACGAACACGCTTGACGTCATTCCACTTTTACACCCCTTCAGAAGAAAAATCTAGTAGAAGAAAAATTTAGTTCTGTGCAAAGTTTGGGCCAAAATGCCAAAAGATGCCATGAAACGAGGCCGGTGGGCGGAGCCTGAAGCAAGCTGTCATTCAAAGTTCATTAGTCCACTTGTGCGTCTCGAGTTTACTTTGTTTCGGAGTTATACAGACTTAAAAGTTTATATTTTTTAAAATATTTTTTTACCTTTTCTATGTCTTTTTTATGTTGAGAAGGCTTACATCATTCCTTTTATCATTTAGGTATCAAATATCTGTTTTAATGTTGTTAATGTTTAAAAATGTTTTATATTAATTTTTCATTACTTCTTATATCGTTTAATTATTTCCTTCTTTCCTTTCCTCACTGGGCTATTTCTCCCTGTTGGAGCCCTTGTGCTTATGGCATTTTGCTTTTCCAACTAGGGTTGTAGTCTAGCTAATAATAATAATAATAATAATAATAATAATAATAATAATAATAATAATTAATAATAATAATATTATTCCACCAATAACGGTTGAATTTTTTAAATTTTGTTTTTCTGAATGTTCTAACCTTATTAGTAAACTTTTGGATTTTGTTACATTCCACCAATAATGGCGACGAGTTTTTTTTATTTTGTTTTTCTAAATGTTATTACCTTACTAGTAAAAATTTTGATTTTGGTATTTTTCCACCAATAACAGTCGAGTTTTTATGAATTTTGTTTTTTTCTGATTGTTCTAACCTTATTAGATAAAAAATTTGACTTTGGCTCATTCCACCGATAACGGTAGAATTTATTGGAATTTTGTTTTTCTGAATATTCTAACCTTATTAGTAAACTTTTGGATTTTGTTATATTCCACCAATAACGGTTGAGTTTTCTTTATTTTGTTCTACTAAATGTTCTTACTTTACTAGTAAAAATTTTGATTTTGGTATTTTTCCACCAATAACAGTCGAGTTTTTATGAATTTTGTTTTTTTCTGATTGTTCTAACCTTATTAGATAAAAAATTTGACTTTGGCTCATTCCACCGATAACGGTAGAATTTATTGGAATTTTGTTTTTCTGAATATTCTAACCTTATTAGTAAACTTTTGGATTTTGTTATATTCCACCAATAACGGTTGAGTTTTCTTTATTTTGTTCTACTAAATGTTCTTACTTTACTAGTAAAAATTTTGATTTTGGTATTTTTCCACCAATAACAGTCGAGTTTTTATGAATTTTGTTTTTTTCTGATTGTTCTAACCTTATTAGATAAAAAATTTGACTTTGGCTCATTCCACCGATAACGGTAGAATTTATTGGAATTTTGTTTTTCAGAATATTCTAACCTTATTAGTAAACTTTTGGATTTTGTCATATTCCACCAATAACGGTTGAGTTTTCTTTATTTTGTTCTACTAAATGTTCTTACCTTACTAGTAAAAATTTTGATTTTGGTATTTTTCCACCAATAACAGTCGAGTTTTTATGAATTTTGTTTTTTTCTGAATGTTCTAACCTTATTAGATAAAA
>NC_090737.1:19751793-19754293 GCF_036898095.1 Palaemon carinicauda
ATATTCAATTGTGTGCAGGCTATATTTCTAACCCTTTTTCATAGAAAGAGATATCCTATCTCAATATGTATTCACATCTGCTCTCACCTCGTTCTTTACTCTTACGATTCAATGTAGGTTCTCCTTTCTGGTGTTTTATGACATCCATTCATTCTTTTCAAGAATTTATATATATATATATATATATATATATATATATATATATATATATATATGAAATTAAATAATAGCGTTTTAAAAATCCCACAACTTGAAGTTATGAATCGAATTCCAATTTCCCCTAACTGGAAAAAAATATATGCAAGAATATTTGCCGACGAATCTATCCATCTACCTCCTTCCATCTCGTCTTACATGCGGAGGATGACTCAAAAACGAAATAATCCTGATTCGCCAACAGACAATCTGCAATATGGCGTAAACCTTCCGGGACTTGGAACGTACATTGCTGTAAAAGTCCGGTTTGAATGCACAGTTTACAGCTACGTTCTGACATTTTGCTCGGATGTGGCCTTTGTTTGTTTGTTTGTTTGTTTGTGTGCATATGCATATGTGAGTGATTTTTGTAAGGCCCTTACTACGTTACCACAGTGATTTTTTTTTTTTTTTTTTTTTTTTTTTTTTTTTTTTTTTTTTTGAAAAAGAATATGTAAGATGTTCTGAATTTTTAAATTTCTTTTTCTTCATTCCTTTGACGTTAGCATGCGAAGTAATTTAGAGTTTCATTTTGACCAGCTTTTTATATCATATAAAGGCATTCGTGAAGTCTGTTTTTTATATATATTTGTACTACAGAAAATCAGCCGAAATATAAGCTTGTTATTTTCTTGGATAATTGCACTTAATAGTTCAGAGATAAGGGGAAATATTTGTTTATTTATTTAGGGGTTTGTACTTATAATTCAGTGATAAGGAGAAATACTATTTATTTATTTATTCGGATGTTTGTACTTATAATTCAGAAAGAAGGGAAAATGATATTTAATTACTTAAATACACTAGACATGAAAAAATAGATATAAAAAGGAAAGAATTTCAGAGAGAGAGAGAGAGAGAGAGAGAGAGAGAGAGAGAGAGAGAGAGAGAGAGAGAGAGAGAGAGAGAGAGAGAGAGAGGGGGAGGTTGATTTATGCTCTACCCAAAGGTAGAGATTCAGAGGTTTCACGGTCTTTTGTAGCTGAAGTTTTGTTTCCAAAACTGTCCAAACTTCAAAACCCGAAATGAAATTACAAAAGAAACTTTATCTGATCTGGCAAAATGATTAAACTTTTAACTATGAGAAGGTTTCAAGATATGAAATGAAAGAGTGACGCTTGGGTAAGAACTACATAAACTTTGCGATGCTTTCTCTCTCTCTCTCTCTCTCTCTCTCTCTCTCTCTCTCTCTCTCTCTCTCTCTCTCTCTCTCTCTCTCTCTCTCTCTCTCTCATATGCATATATACATACATACATACATACATATATATATATATATATATATATATATATATATATATATATATATATGTATATATATGTATATATATATATATATATATATATATATATATATATATATATATTATATTATTGTACAATGCACGTATGTATACATTTATATATATTGTATATATAACCATTCATACACACATGTATGAAACATACTCATACACATGTGAGTATATATATATATATATATATATATATATATATATATATTTATATATTATATATATATATATATATATATATATATATATATATATATATATATATGTATATACATGACACGGAATTTAAATAAAGTGCTCAAAGATTCCATACCATTTTTATCAAATTGACATTCGACTCCTCTTCCGGTAATTTTCAAACAGTATGAAGAAGTGGAGACTTACAAGCAGAACTTCACAGAGTAATCCGTATAGAACTTTTGGCTTTCTATTGTTGATTCATTATGTACAAATAAACATTTGTATATGCATGTAAATATGGCTAATTGTAGGTTTTATTTTTACTGTTTACAGATATAAACACACAAGTATGTATGTATATATACATATATGTATATATTATTATTATTATTATTATTATTATTATTATTATCACATGCTAAGCTACAGCCCTAGTTGGAAAAGCGGTATGCTATAAACCCAGGGGCCCCAACAGGGAAATTAGCTCAGCGAGGAAAGGAAACAAAGAAAAATAGAACATTTCAAGAAGAGCAACAAGATTCAAATAAATATCTCCTATATAAACTATAAACACTTTAACAAACCAAGAGGAAGAAAAATAAGATAAAATGGTGCGCCCAAGTGTACACACACACACACACATACACACACACACACATATATATATATATATATATATATATATATATATATATATATATATATATGTGTGTGTGTGTGTGTATATATATATATGTGTGTGTGTGTGTGTGTGTGTGTGTGTATGTGTTTTAGTATGCATTTGTACGTAAATAAGTGGATGTTTACGTACAGATTTTCTTTTGAATCGC
>NC_090737.1:19761793-19772139 GCF_036898095.1 Palaemon carinicauda
ATGAGCGATTTACTCACATGTACGGTGACGGGAAGGTCATCTCTGTGTCCTTTTGGAGAAGGCGGGTGTGCCTTCCATGTGAAGGCGCGAGCTATAGGGCCGAAGCTGTTGAATCGTGCACCCGTTTCAGCCGTCTCGGCCTCTTCTCCTGCAATCACTGCGCGCCTGCAAAGAATGGTAATGAGGAATTACTAATTATGTCTTGTATAAGTTTATGATGGATTTTATAAATCATGATATTTTTGGGATTATAATGTATATTTGGAATTTTTAAAGGTCATTTAGTGAGTTAAGAGTATATGCAATACAGAATAAGATTTTTGTAATACACACACACATACCAAAGGCACTTCTCCCCCAATTTTGGGGGGTAGCCGACATCAACAAAGAAACAAAACAAAAAGGGGACCTCTACTCTCTACGTTCCTTCAGCCTAACCAGGGACTCAACCGAGTTCAGCTTTTTGTAATAGAGAGAAATATTTATTTTCCATTTCTGATTTGCTTAATCAAACTCTATTATACAGTAATATCCATATAGTTCTCTTGGGGGTAGAATCAGAACAAACCGTATTTCAAAACACCTATCAGGATTTTTGTTACGCAGTTAATAAGGAATTTAAGGTTTTCATACTGTTCTAAATTATCTAGTTAAATTTAAGCTTAAAACTCCTGTATATTAAATGAGACCTAAATGACAACTATCGTCACTAAAAGAGTGTTCATATAAATAGAAAAAAAATTGTCAAATTTTAAAGATGATACTCATAATTAAAAAATTCTCCATCAATATATTATGATATTTTTCTTCTAGCTTGAATAATAGTCTATTCCAGCCCTGTCAAAGGTAAAAGCCGTTTTTCTATCACCCAGAATAGATGTGCTACAAAATGATATTGTTTTAAAATGGAATTTTAGAAAATTGGAGACTGAATTCATCCTATGAATGATTTCATGACAAGTCTCTCTCTCTCTCTCTCTCTCTCTCTCTCTCCTCTCTCTCTCCTCTCTCTCTCTCTCTCTCTCTCTCTCTCTATATATATATATAGTATATATATATGTATATATATATTATACATATATATTGTATATTTACATATATATAAATATATAATATATATATATATATATATATATATATGTATATATATATATGATTTCATGACAGGAGGACTCTTTTATATATATATAAATATATATATATATATATATATATATATATATATATATATATATATATATAGGATTTCATGACAGGAGGTCTCTCTCTCTCTCTCTCTCTCTCTCTCTCTCTCTCTCTCTCTCTCTCTCTCTCTCTCTCTCCATTACTTGCTTCAGGTCAATTATACTTAAAAGCCAATTGGAGAAACTTCGTATAATTGTTAGCAATTACTCGATTAGCATTACCGCCCTACATTCATATGCCGTCTTGCTAAGTCCCCCGAAAATGCAAATGCGGGAACCGACCAAACACACCGGACTGGCGTGACTAATTTGCATACAACAATAACGACGAGAAATTTTGACGATAACTCGTAGGCTATACCGCGCCGAATATAATTTTTTCTTTCTTTTTGTTTGGATTTTTTTTTTTGCAATTATGCCCTACTTTCCATGAGAGAGAGAGAGAGAGAGAGAGAGAGAGAGAGAGAAGAGAGAGAGAGAGAGAGAGAGAGAGAGAGAGAGAGAGAGAATAGTCCTTTTGTAATGAAATCATTGAGAGAGAGAGGAGAGAGAGAGAGAGAGAGAGGAGAGAGAGAGAGAGAGAGAGACAGAGGTATTCATAAAAATGAAGGATATCCTTGTAAGCATAAGGTAATCATTATGAATGTTATCCTCCAAGCAGAAGTAAAAGGTTGACTCGTGTTTCGGGAGTGCTTAGTTACATGTTGGAACTTGTAAGATTTCATTTGTGCTGTCAAGATAAGAAAGAGATTAGTATTTATAATACATATTTAATGCCCTGTTTTTACTTGTATTTAATTAAGTTTACGCATCAGAAAGAACACAGACGCCACCGCGCCTTCCCCAAAGCCTCGCTGGCAACATCTATCCCCCACCCTTGCATTAGAAGTTCTTTGACCTCTTTTTAGCTCCCACACCCCCATGTATTAGAAGTTCTTTGACCTCTTTTTAGCTCCCCCACCCCTTGCATTAGAAGTTCTTTGACCTCTTTTTAGCTCCCACACCCCCTTGCATTAGAAGTTCTTTGACCTCTTTTTAGCTCCCACACCCCCATGTATTAGAAGTTCTTTGACCTCTTTTTAGCTCCCCCACCCCTTGCATTAGAAGTTCTTTGACCTCTTTTTTAGGCTCCCCCACCCCTTGCATTAGAAATTCTTTGACCTCTTTTTAGCTCCCCCACCCCATGTATTAGAAGTTCTTTGACCTCTTTTTAGTTCCACACACCCCTTGCATTAGAAGTTCTTTGACCTCTTTTTAGCTCCCACACCCCTTGCATTAGAAGTTCTTTGACCTCTTTTTAGCTCTCACACCCCCTTGCATTAGAAGTTCTTTGACCTCTTTTTAGCTCCCACACCCCTTGCATTAGAAGTTCTTTGACCTCTTTTTAGCTCCCCCACCCCCTTGCATTAGAAGTTCTTTGACCTCTTTTTAGCTCCCACACCCCTTGCATTAGAAGTTCTTTGACCTCTTTTTTAGCTCCCCCACCCCTTGCATTAGAAGTTCTTTGACCTCTTTTTAGCTCCCCCCACCCCTTGCATTAGAAGTTCTTTGACCTCTTTTTAGCTCCCACACCCCTTGCATTAGAAGTTCTTTGACCTCTTTTTAGCTCCCACACCCCTTGCATTAGAAGTTCTTTGACCTCTTTTTAGCTCCCACACCCCCTTGCATTAGAAGTTCCTTTGACCTCTTTTTAGCCTCCCACGCCCCTTTCATTAGAAGTTCTTTGACCTCTTTTTAGCTCCCATACCCCTTGCATTAGAAGTTCTTTAACCTCTTTTTAGCTCCCACACCCCTTGCATTAGAAGTTCTTTGACTTCTTTTTAGCTCCCACACCCCCTTGCATTAGAAGTTCTTTGACCTCTTTTTAGCTCCCACAATCCCCTTGCATTAGAAGTTCTTTGACCTCTTTTTAGCTCCCACACCCCCTTTCATTAGAAGTTCTTTGACCTCTTTTTAGCTCCCCCCCACCCCTTGCATTAAAAGTTCTTTGACCTCTTTTTAGCTCCCACACCCCTTGCATTAAAAGTTCTTTGACCTCTTTTTAGCTCCCACACCCCTTGCATTAGAAGTTCTTTGACTTCTTTTTAGCTCCCACACCCCTTGCATTAGAAGTTCTTTGACCTCTTTTTAGCTCCCAAACCCCTTGCATTAGAAGTTCTTTGACCTCTTTTTAGCTCCCCCCACCCCTTGCATTAAAAGTTCTTTGACCTCTTTTTAGCTCCCCCCACCCCTTGCATTAGAAGTTCTTTGACCTCTTTTTAGCTCCCACACCACCCCCCTTGCATTAGAAGTTCTTTGACCTCTTTTTAGCTCCCCCACACCCTTGCATTAAAAGTTCTTTGACCTCTTTTTAGCTCCCACAACCCCTTGCATTAAAAGTTCTTTGACCTCTTTCTAGCTCCCACACCCCTTGCATTAAAAGTTCTTTGACCTCTTTTTAGCTCCCCCACCCCTTGCATTAAAAGTTCTTTGACCTCTTTTTAGCTCCCCCCACCCCTTGCATTAAAAGTTCTTTGACCTCTTTTAGCTCCCACACCCCCTTGCATTAAAAGTTCTTTGACCTCTTTTTAGCTCCCCCACCCCTTGCATTAAAAGTTCTTTGACCTCTTTTTAGCTCCCCCACCCCTTGCATTAAAAGTTCTTTGACCTCTTTTTAGCTCCCACACCCCTTGCATTAGAAGTTCTTTGACCTCTTTTTAGCTCCCACACACCCCTTGCATTAGAAGTTCTTTGACCTCTTTTTAGCTCCCACAACCCCCTTGCATTAGAAGTTCTTTGACCTCTTTTTAGCTCCCACACCCCTTGCATTAGAAGTTCTTTGACCTCTTTTTAGCTCCCCCACCCCTTGCATTAAAAGTTCTTTGACCTCTTTTTAGTTCCCCACACCCCTTGCATTAGAAGTTCTTTGACCTCTTTTTAGCTCCCCCACCCCTTGCATTAGAAGTTCTTTGACCTCTTTTTAGCTCCCACACCCCTTGCATTAGAAGTTCTTTGACCTCCTTTTAGCTCCCCCCACCCCTTGCATTAGAAGTTCTTTGACCTCTTTTTAGCTCCCCCCACCCCTTGCATTAGAAGTTCTTTGACCTCTTTTTAGCTCACCCCACCCCCTTGCATTAGAAGTTCTTTGACCTCTTTTTAGCTCCCCACTACCCTTGCATTAGAAGTTCTTTGACCTCTTTTTAGCTCCGCACACCCCTTGCATTAGAAGTTCTTTGACTTCTTTTTAGCTCCCACACCCCTTGCATTAGAAGTTCTTTGACCTCTTTTTAGCTCCCACACACCCCTTGCATTAGAAGTTCTTTGACCTCTTTTTAGCTCCCACACCCCTTTCATTAGATGTTCTTTGACCTCTTTTTAGCTCCCCCACCCCCTTGCATGAAAAGTTCTTTGACCTCTTTTTAGCTCCCACACCCCTTGCATTAAAAGTTCTTTGACCTCTTTTTAGCTCCCACACCCCTTTCATTAGAAGTTCTTTGACCTCCTTTTAGCTCCCCCACCCCTTGCATTAGAAGTTCTTTGACCTCCTTTTAGCTCCCCACACCCCTTGCATTAGAAGTTCTTTGACCTCCTTTTAGCTCCCCCTACCCCTTGCATTAGAAGTTCTTTGACCTCTTTTTAGCTCCCACACACCCCCTTGCATTAGAAGTTCTTTGACCTCTTTTTAGCTCCCCCACCCCCTTGCATTAGAAGTTTTTTTACCTCTTTTTAGCTCCCCCACCCCTTGCATTAGAAGTTCTTTGACCTCTTTTTAGCTCCCCCACCCCTTGCATTAGAAATTCTTTGACCTCTTTTTAGCTCCCCACCCCCTTGCATTAGAAGTTCTTTGGCCTCTTTTTAGCTCCCACAACCCCCTTGCATCAGAAGTTCTTTGACCTCTTTTTAGCTCCCCCACCCGTTGCATTAGAAGTTCTTTGACCTCTTTTTAGCTCCCCCACCCTTTGCATTAGAAGTTCTTTGACCTCTTTTTAGCTCCCCCACCCGTTGCATTAGAAGTTCTTTGACCTCTTTTTAGCTCCCCCACCCTTTGCATTAGAAGTTCTTTGACCTCTTTTTAGCTCCCCCACCCCTTGCATTAGAAATTCTTTGACCTCTTTTTAGCTCCCACACCCCTTGCCTTAGAAGTTCTTTGACCTCTTTTTAGCTCCCATGCCCATTGCATTAGAAGTTCTTTGACCTCTTTTTAGCTCCCACACCCTCTAGCATTAGAAGTTCTTTGACCTCTTTTTAGCTCCCACACCCCTTTCATTAGAAGTTCTTTGACCTCTTTTTAGCTCCCCCCACACCTTGCATTAGAACTTCTTTGACCTCTTTTTAGCTCCCACACCTCTAGCATTAGAAGTTCTTTGACTTCTTATTAGCTCCCACACCTCTAGCATTAAAAGTTCTTTGACCTCTTTTTAGCTCCCACACCCCTTGCATTAAAAGTTCTTTGACCTCTTTTTAGCTCCCCCACCCCTTGCATTAAAAGTTTTTTGACCTCTTTTTAGCTCCCCCACCCCTTGCATTAGAAGTTCTTTGACCTCTTTTTAGCTCCCACACCCCTTGCATTAGAAGTTCTTTGACCTCTTTTTAGCTCCCACACCCCTTGCATTAGAAGTTCTTTGACCTCTTTTTAGCTCCCACACCCCTTGCATTAGAAGTTCTTTGACCTCTTTTTAGCTCCCCCACCCCTTGCATTAAAAGTTCTTTGACCTCTTTTTAGCTCCCACACCCCTTGCATTAGAAGTTCTTTGACCTCTTTTTAGCTCCCCCACCCCTTGCATTAGAAGTTCTTTGACCTCTTTTTAGCTCCCACACCCCTTGCATTAGAAGTTCTTTGGCCTCCTTTTAGCTCCCCCACCCCTTGCATTAGAAGTTCTTTGACCTCTTTTTAGCTCCCCCATCCCTTGCATTAGAAGTTCTTTGACCTCTTTTTAGCTCCCCCACCCCTTGCATTAGAAGTTCTTTGACCTCTTTTTAGCTCCCCACACCCCTTGCATTAGAAGTTCTTTGACCTCTTTTTACCTCCCACACCCCTTGCATTAGATGTTCTTTGACTTCTTTTTAGCTCCCACACCCCTTGCATTAGAAGTTCTTTGACCTCTTTTTAGCTCCCACACCCCTTTCATTAGAAGTTCTTTGACCTCTTTTTAGCTCCCACACCCCTTTCATTAGAAGTTCTTTGACCTCTTTTTAGCTCCCACACCCCTTTCATTAGAAGTTCTTTGACCTCTTTTTAGCTCCCACACCCCTTGCATTAGAAGTTCTTTGACCTCTTTTTAGCTCCCCACACCCCTTTCATTAGAAGTTCTTTGACCTCTTTTTAGCTCCCCCCACCCCTTGGATTAAAAGTTTTTTTACCTCTTTTTAGCTCCCACGCCCCTTGCATTAAAAGTTCTTTGACCTCTTTATAGCTCCCACACCCCTTTCATTAGAAGTTCTTTGACCTCCTTTTAGCTCCCCCACCCCTTGCATTAGAAGTTCTTTGACCTCCTTTTAGCTCCCACACCCCTTGCATTAGAAGTTCTTTGACCTCCTTTTAGCTCCCCTACCCCTTGCATTAGAAGTTCTTTGACCTCTTTTTAGCTCCCCCCACCCTTTGCATTAGAAGTTCTTTGACCTCTTTTTAGCTCCCCCACCCCTTGCATTAGAAGTTCTTTGACCTCTTTTTAGCTCCCCCACCCCTTGCATTAGAAGTTCTTTGACCTCTTTTTAGCTCCCCCACCCCTTGCATTAGAAATTCTTTGACCTCGTTTTAGCTCCCCACCCCTTGCATTAGAAGTTCTTTGGCCTCTTTTTAGCTCCCACACCCCTTGCATTAGAAGTTCTTTGACCTCTTTTTAGCGCCCCCACCCGTTGCATTAGAAGTTCTTTGACCTCTTTTTAGCTCCCCCACCCTTTGCATTAGAAGTTCTTTGACCTCTTTTTAGCTCCCCCACCCCTTGCATTAGAAATTCTTTGACCTCTTTTTAGCTCCCACACCCCTTGCCTTAGAAGTTTTTTTTACCTCTTTTTAGCTCCCACGCCCCTTGCATTAGAAGTTCTTTGACCTCTTTTTAGCTCCCACACC
Source organism: Palaemon carinicauda (assembly GCF_036898095.1). Classification (NCBI taxonomy): domain Eukaryota; kingdom Metazoa; phylum Arthropoda; class Malacostraca; order Decapoda; family Palaemonidae; genus Palaemon; species Palaemon carinicauda. The sequence continues at coordinate 19,769,027 of NC_090737.1, forward strand.
TCTAGCATTAGAAGTTTTTGACCTCTTTTAAGCTCCCACACCCTTTTCATTAGAAGTTCTTTGACCTCTTTTTAGCTCCCCCACCCCTTGCATTAGAACTTCTTTGACCTCTTTTTAGCTCCCACACCTCTAGCATTAGAAGTTCTTTGACTTCTTATTAGCTCCCACACCTCTAGCATTAGAAGTTCTTTGACCTCTTTTTAGCTCCCACACCCCTTGCATTAGAAGTTCTTTGACCTCTTTTTAGCTCCCCCACCCCTTGCATTAGAAGTTCTTTGACCTCTTTTTAGCTCCCACACCCCTTGCATTAGAAATTCTTTGACCTCTTTTTAGCTTCCCCACCCCTTGCATTAGAAGTTCGTTGACCTATTTTTAGCTCCTCCACCCCTCGCATTAGAAGTTCTTTGACCTCTTTTTAGCTCCCACACCCCTTGCATTAGAATATCTTTGACCTCTTTTTAGCTTCCCCACCCCTTGTATTAGAAGTTCTTTGACCTCTTTTAGCTCCCACACCCCTTGCATTAGAAGTTCTTTGACCTCTTTTTAGGTCCCACACCCCTTGCATTAGAAGTTCTTTGACCTCTTTGTAGCTCCCACACCCCTAGCATTAGATGTTCTTTGACCTCTTTTTAGCTCCCACACCTCTAGCATTAGAAGTTCTTTGACCTCTTTTTAGCTCCCCCACCCCTTGCATTAGAAGTTCTTTGACCTCTTTTTAGCTTCCCCACCCCTTGCATTAGAAGTTCTTTGACCTCTTTTTAGCTCCCACACCCCTTGCATTAGAAGTTCTTTTACTTCTTTTTACCTCCCACACCCCTTGCATTAGAAGTTTTTGACCTCTTTTTAGCTCCCTCACCCCTTGCATTAGAAGTTTTTTTACCTCTTTTTAGCTCCCACACCCCTTGCATTAGAAGTTCTTTGACTTCTTTTTAGCTCCCACATCCCTTGCATTAGAAGTTCTTTGACCTCTTTGTAGCTCCCACACTTCTTGCATTAGAAGTTCTTTGACCTCTTTTTAGCTCCCACACCCCTTGCATTAGAAGTTCTTTGACTTCTTTTTAGCTCCCACATCCCTTGCATTAGAAGTTCTTTGACCTTTTTGTAGCTCCCCCACCCCTTGCATTAGAAGTTCTTTGACCTCTTTTTAGCTCCCACACCCCTTGCATTAGAAGTTCTTTGACCTCCTTTTTAGCTCCCACACCCCTTGCATTAGAAGTTCTTTGACCTCTTTGTAGCTCCCACACCCTTAGCATTAGAAGTTCTTTGACCTCTTTTTAGCTCCCACACCTCTAGCATTAGAAGTTCTTTGACCTCTTTTTAGCTTCCCCACCCCCTTGCATTAGAAGTTCTTTGACCTCTTTTTAGCTCCCACACCCCTTGCATTAGAAGTTCTTTGACCTCTTTTTAGCTCCCACACCACTAGCATTAGAAGTTCATTGACCTCTTTTTAGCTCCCACACCTCTAGCACTAGAAGTTCTTTGACTTCTTTTTAGCTCCCCACACTTCTAGCATTAGAAGTTCTTTGACCTCTTTTCAGCTCCCTTACCTTAAGCATTAGAAGTTCTTTGACCTCTCTTTATAGCTCCCACACCTCTAACATTAGAAGTTCTTTGACCTTTCGCTTTAACTCCCACACTTCTAGCATTAGAAGTTCTTTGACACACATCTCTAGGTTCCATACTTTTAGCATTAGAAGGTCTTCGATCTATATTTTGAGGTGCCTTACTTCTAGCATTAGAGGCTTTCTATTTTTAGGTGTCCTACCTCTAGCATTAGAGGCTCCTCTTCGCTGTTCGCTTCTGTCTTCTAGTTTTCAAGATCTTCTTTCATTAGATTATCTGTTTCTTTCGAGATTTCATTGTCTCTTTTCCTTAGTTTGTCAGTGTCCTTCTAGATTTCAAAAGAGATTTCAGTGCCGTGGAGTCCTCACTTCGGTAGATTCCTCAGGGAAATCGAAGGCATTTATTCTTTACCTATCTGGGCAATGAGTAAAGAGATGAATATTATCGATTTTTCCGCATACACTATCATGCCAAAGTAAATGACGAGCAACATGATATATTTACCAATGTCGTCTGGATATGTCCTTACTTCAATGGCGAATTTTGGGACAATCCTGTTGAAGAACTACACGCACTCACCGTTGAGTTGAACCATTCTGCCTCCATCCTCATTTCCCGCAATCCGTTTTCGCACCGATACAAAGCCTCGTACTTTTTCCAAGAGTCTCCTTTAATAAGACATCGTCGCAAAAGCCCAAGCAAAGGATCCTTCAAGGCGCATACATTATGATCTCCAAAGCTCATCTGCCAACGGAAGATCCCGTGTCTTTCTATAGGTCGGGCGATATAAAACGAACGATCGGCAACTTCGGCAGCAACGAAAACCATCTGTAGTTGATGGTGTTCCGAAGACGTAAAACAAATTCTTACCGTCAGCTTCCTATTCCGACAGAACGCGATCTCTGAGTTAAGTGAAATCCTTCTTCCAGTCATCAACTCATTTTCTCTTACTCCTATTGACGGGCAATTCTTTGGTTAGATTTCGCCAGCTACATACAGATCATGTGAGGTGTTGCAGGCTACGTTTGAAAAAATGAAGATCAGGTCTTCAGAAGTCATTTGAAGCTCGGGGAGGAGTTGTTCAGGACTGCTCCTGGAAATTTCAGTTCCGGAGTCATTCAGAAATCCATGTTAAGTATACGGCTATGTCCTTTAGAGACTTTTGGAAGTTCGGGAAAGTTTTCTTCCGAAACCGTTCCGAGATTCCGTTCTGGAGTCGTTCAGAATTCCATGCTAAGTCTATAGCTATTTTTTTCTGAAGCCATTTGGAAATCCGGGAAAATTTCCTTCCGATACCGTTCTGAGATTCCGTTCTGGAGGCATTCAGAATTCCATGCTAAATCTATGGCCATTTCTTCTAAAGCCATTTGGAAATCCGAGATGATTTTCTTCCGAATACTTTTAGGACTCGCGAAAAATTTCATTCTTGTTTTATAACAGCAACAATAATAATAATAATAATAATAATAATAATAATAATAATAATAATAATAATAATAATAATAATAATAATAATAATAATAATAAACTACGTGATTTGATTTATGGAT
>NC_090737.1:19772639-19780139 GCF_036898095.1 Palaemon carinicauda
AGCTTTTTGTAATAGAGAGAAATATTTATTTTCCATTTCGGATTTGCTTAATCAAACTTTATTATACAGTAATATCCATATAGTTCTCTTGGGGATAGAAATCAGACCAAACCGTATTTCAAAACTCCTATCAGGATCTTTGTTACGCAGTTAATAGGGAATTTAAGGTTTTCATACTGTTCTGAATTATCTAGTTAAATTTAAGCTTGAAACTCCCCGTATATTAAATGAGACCTAAATGACAACTGTATCGTCTCTAAAGATGTTCATGTAAATAGAAAATAAAAATTGTCAACATTTTAAAGATGATACTCATTAATTAAAAAAATTGCCCATTAATATATTATGAAATGTTTCTTCTAGCTTGAATAATATAGTCTAATCACGCCGTTTCGAAGGTAAAAGCTGTTTTTCTATCACCTAGAATAGATGTGCTACAAAATGTTATTATTTTAAAATGGAATTTTAGAAAATTGGAGATTGAATTCATCTATGAATGATTTCATGACAAGTTCTCTCTCTCTCTCTCTCTCTCTCTCTCTCTCTATATATATATATATATATATATATGATTTCATGACAGGAGGACTCTCTCTCTCTCTCTCTCTCTCTCTCTCTCTATCCATTTCTTGCTTCAGGTCAATTATACTTAAAAGCCCATTGGAGAAACTTCGTATAATTGTTAGCAATTACTCGTATTAGCATTACCGCCCTACATTCATATGCCGTCCTCCTAAGTCCCCGAAAATGCAAATGCGGGAACCGACCAAACAACCGGACTGGCGTGACTAATTTGCATACAACAATAACGACGAGAAATTTTGACAATAACTCGCAGGCTATACCGCGCAGAGTGGAATTTTTTCTTACTTTTTGTTTGGATTTTTTTTTTTGCAATTATGTCCTATTTTCCATGAGAGAGAGAGAGAGAGAGAGAGAGAGAGAGAGAGAGAATAGTCCTTCTGTAATGAAATCATTGAGAGAGAGAGAGAGAGAGAGAGAGAGAATAGTCCTTCTGTAATGAAATCATTGAGAGAGAGAGAGAGAGAGAGAGAGAGAGAAAGAGAGAGAGAGAGAGAGAGAGAGGGAGAATAGTCCTTCTGTAATGAAATCATTAAGAGAGAGAGAGAGAGGAGAGAGAGAGAGAAAAGTCTCCCGTTAGAAATTGAGAGAGAGAGAGAGAGAGAGAGAGAGAGAGAGAGCCTTACCTCATTGCCTTATTTTTTGTTTGGGTTCCCCCAGGTCCCTCAGTGTGAGGCACCTCGTATATCCACCAGAGAGTTGCTAATACATCTTCCGGTGTATTTTGCATCTTCCAGTCTTGGATGGTCTGGGATGCATCTTAGGTATTTATCGAGCTGATTTTTAAACGCATCTACACTCACTCCTGATATGTTTCTTAGATGAGCTGGCAGCACATTAAATAGTCGCTGCATTATCGATGCTGGTGCGTAGTGGATTAATGTCCTGTGCGCCTTTCTCAGTTTACCTGGAATGCTTTTTGGTACTATTAATCTACCTCGGCTTGCTCTTTCTGATACTTTAAGCTCCATGATGTTTTCAGCAATTCCTTCTATTTGCTTCCATGCTTGTATTATCATGTAGCGTTCTCTTCTCCTTTCTAGACTGTATAGTTTTAAAAATTGCAGTCTTTCCCAGTAATCAAGGTCCTTAACTTCTTCTATTCTAGCAGTATAGGACCTTTGTACACTCTCTATTTGCGCAATATCCTTTTGGTAGTGTGGGTACCATATCACATTGCAGTACTCGAGTGTACTACGCACATAAGTTTTGTAAAGCATAATCATGTGTTCAGCTTTTCTTGTTTTAAAGTGTCTGAATAACATTCCCATTTTTGCTTTACATTTAGCCAACAGTGTTGCTATTTGGTCGTTGCATAACATATTCCTATTTAAAATTACACCAAGGTCTTTAATTGCTTCCTTGTTTGTGATTGTCTCATTATTAGGTCCCTTGTATGCATACACCATTCCTTCTCTGTTTCATAATTTATTGATTCGAATTTATCGGAGTTAAATACCATCCTATTTATCTCCGCCCATTCATATATTTTGTTTAGATCTCTTTGTAGTGAGTTTCTATCTTCATCACAAGTAATTTCTCTACTTATTCTTGTGTCATCGGCGAAACTTCTCACTACGGAGTTTTTCAACATCACAGTCTATGTCTGAGATCATAATAACAAATAGCAGTGCAGCTAATACCGTACCTTGGGGCACACCAGATATTACCTGGGCTTCATCTGATTTCTCGTCATTTGCAACCACTATCTGTTTTCTGTTTTGCAGGAATTCTTTTACCCATTTTCCTATCTTTCCCACAATATTATGCTTTCTCATTTTTTTCTCCAATATGTTATGGTCTACCTTGTCAAAGGCTTTTGCAAAATCTAGATAGATCACATCTGTGTCTTTTTCATTTATCATATTATTGTATATGTTTTCATAGTGAGCTATCAGTTGGGTCTGTGTACTTTTTCCAGGTACGAAACCGTGTTGACCCATATTAAACAAATTATTTTTGACCAAATGGTTCATTATTTTCTTTTTATTACCCTCTCATACACTTTCATAATATGTGATGTTAGACTAACAGGTCTATAATTGCTTGCTCTAGTCTTGATCCACTTTTGAAGATAGGGGTTATATAAGCTAATTTATGTTTAACATATATCTCGCTCATATCTACACTCTGTCTTAGCAGGTATTGCAAGTGGCTTCGCGATAGTGTTTGCAGTTTTTTTTAACAAAATCGCTGGAACTCCATCTGGTCCGGCTGCCGATCCATTTTAATTTCGTTTATAGCCGTGACAATATCTGCTTCATTAATATCTATATCCGTTAGATATTCAACATTTTCTTCTCTCATTTCTGTTTCATTATTCTCATTCGCAATTCTTGGCGTGAACTCACTCTTATATTTTTCTGCTAATATGTTGCATATTTCCTTTTTTTCATTCGTTAGCCGTCCTTCAATTCTTAGAGGGCCTATTTCTATTCTCCTTTTATTCATCTTTTTTGCATAGGAGTAAAGTACTTTGGGGTTTCTTTTTATATTTTGAAGTGTCCTTTCTTCTAAGTCCCTTTTTTCATTTTCTTTCGACTGCATAATCTTTTGTTCTGCATTTTCTATCTTACATTTTATTTCCCTCATTTTCCACACATTTTTTTCTTTTGCAAGATTTTTCTTCCACTTTTTAATTTTCTGAAATAAGATCCTTCTGTCTCTTGGTATGCACGTCTTTTGTTTATTGTTTTTTTTCGGTACAGTATTTTTCAACAATTTTCTCCAGTATTTTTGTACAGTATATCCGTATTTACCTGTATATTATCACTTATAAATACATTTTTCCATTCTTTATTCAGTTCTTCATTTATTTCTGACCATTTTATATTCTTACTGTAAAAGTTATATTTTCCATATCCTTCCAAAGTTTTTGTGCTTTTATTAATTCTGTGATCACTTGCTTTGGAATGAACTATCAATTCTATGACATTGTGGTCTGAAATTCCCGTGTTATACACTATTATTTCTTTAACATAATTCACCTCATTCACAAATTCTAGATCTAGGACATTTTTCCTTTCTTGTTTGAATGTTGTTTATTTGTTGCATATTATGTTCTAATAGCATATCTTGAAGCTTTTCAAATTGCCTCTTATCTTCTGCGCTACTATTACTCTCTTTTTTATATGTATACATACAACCACTTTCTTCTATCCGTTCTTTCCAATCCACGAAAGGAAAGTAAAATCTCCGGATAGGAGTATATTCCAGTCTTTATGATTTCTACATATATCATCTATTTTTTCTATTATTATGTCAAACTCCTTAGTATTTGGGGGTCTGTAAACTACAATATTCACTAGTTTTTCAAATTCAAATTCTACCGCAATCAATTCACATTCTGTGTTGCTGTATTTTTCACAGACTTTTCCTTGATTTATGTCTCTTCCATATATTGCGGTTCCCCTTGATTCCTATTTTTTCTGTCTGATCTATAAGTTTGGAAACCCTTTATCTGGTCATCACTGCCAGTCTCTTGGGAATACCATGTTTCACTTATATTTAATATATCTATTTTTTCAATTTGGGGTTAGTTCTTCTAGGAACTCTATTTTCCTTTTAGAGTTACTCGTGACTAAACCCTGTGCATTCATCACTATTATGGTTTGTGTCTCATTTCCATTATTTAATATTGGTAATAATCATGGATTCTCCCATGCTTCCTTCCTGTTCTGATATGATGTTCTTTTCTTCATTTCTCGGAATTCTGCCATTAAAAAATCCAACTTTTCCATAATATTTGTTCTTTCGCCTTCATACTTATTTTTGTGTGTAAACCTGCAATTATCTCCATATCTGCACCAACCCCTGGCATTATAAATGCATTCTTGGTAGTTGGGCTCTATTTGTGGAGCTTTAGGTTGAAAGGCCTTTTTTGGTGCATAGTGCGGTATATACGCGGTCTGCTTTTTTGTTTCTTTTTTGTTTCATTTTTGTTTTTCTTTTCAGTTTGCTGAGTTTTCTTACTCTCATTCATAGTTGCAGGATGCATATATCGACATTTTTTGTTGAAACTGCATCCTTTTCCTTCTTTTAGGGTTTTGCATATTTTTGGATGGAGATCTCTGCATTCGTCTCCATATCCGTCTTAAATACGCACATTTACCATATATTTCATAATTATGGCATATCTTTGGATGCTTGTAGTAGCATCTTTCGCCAAATTTGCAATTCCCTCTTTTCAGCCTGATTACAGACTATATCTTTCTTTTTCTTTTTTTTCTTGTTCTTGCTCTTCCCTAAAAGTATGTAGGTCCGGGTAGAGTCTCTTGGGTCTATTATTTGTTTCCATCTGATAATTTATTTCTTCATAAGTATGTTGTTGGATGGCATCATAAGTTATATCAATGATTTCCTCTGCATCCCTACACATATCTTGTTCATTTTTCTCTTCTTTTCTTCTTCTTCTTCTTCTTCTTCTTCTTCTTCTTCTTCTTCTTCTTCTTCTTCTTCAATAGTCCTTCTGTAATGAAATCATTGAGAGAGAGAGAGAGAGAGAGAGAGAGAGAGAGAAAAGTCTCCCGTTAGAAATTGAGAGAGAGAGAGAGAGAGAGAGAGAGAGAGAGAGAGAGAATAGTCCTTCTGTAATGAAATCATTGAGAGAGAGAGAGAGAGAGAGAAGAGCGAGAGAGAGAGAGAGAAAATAGTCTCCCGTTAGAAATCATTGAAAGAGAGAGAGAGAGAGAGAGAGAGAGAGAGAGAATAGTCCTTCTGTATTGAAATCATTGAGAGAGAGAGAGAGAGAGAGAGAAAATAGTCTCCCGTTAGAAATCATTGAGAGAGAGAGAGAGAGAGAGAGAGAGAGAGAGAAAATGAGAGGTGATTCATAAAAATGAAGGATATCCTTGTAAGCATAGGGTAGAAGTACAAAGTATTCTCTGAAGCAAAATGTAGAAGTAAAAGCAAATCTTTTCTTTCATATTCATAATGATTACCTTTTACTTGCGAGGATATCCTCCAAGCAGAAGTTAAAGGTTGAATCGTGTTTCGAGAGCGCTTAGTTACATGTTGGAACTTGTAAGATTTCATTTGTGCTGTCAAGATAAGAAAGAGTTTAGTATTTATAATACGTATTTAATGCTCTGTTTTTTACTTGTATTTAATAAGTTTACGCATCAGGAAGAACACAGACGCCACCGCGCCTTCCCCAAAGCCTTGCTAGCAACATCTATCCCCCACCCCTTGCATTAGAAGTTCTTTGACCTCTTTTTAGCTCCCACACCCCTTGTATTAGAAGTTCTTTGACCTCTTTTTAGCTCCCACACCCTTGTATTAGAAGTTCTTTGACCTCTTTTTAGCTCCCACACCCCTTGCATTAGAAGTTCTTTGACCTCTTTTTAGCTCCCACACCCCTTGCATTAGAAGTTCTTTGACCTCTTTTTAGCTCCCACACCCCTTGCATTAGAAGTTCTTTGACCTCTTTTTAGCTCCCACACCCCTTGCATTAGAAGTTCTTTGACCTCTTTTTAGCTCCCACACCCCTTGCATTAGAAGTTCTTTGACCTCTTTGTAGCTCCCACACCCCTTGCATTAGAAGTTCTTTGACCTCTTTTTAGCTCCCACACCCCTTGCATTAGAAGTTCTTTGACCTCTATTTAGCTCCACACCCCTTGCATTAGAAGTTCTTTGACCTCTTTTTAGCTTCCCCACCCCTTGCATTAGAAGTTCTTTGACCTCTTTTTAGGTCCCACACCCCTTGCATTAGAAGTTCTTTGACCTCTTTTTAGCTCCCACACCCCTTGCATTAGAAGTTCTTTGACCTCTTTTTAGCTCCCACACCCCTTGCATTAGAAGTTCTTTGACCTCTTTGTAGCTCCCACACCCCTTGCATTAGAAGTTCTTTGACCTCTTTGTAGCTCCCACACCCCTAGCATTAGAAGTTCTTTGACCTCTTTTTAGCTCCCTTACCTCTAGCATTAGAAGTTCTTTGACCTCTTTTTAGCTCCCACGCCTCTAGCATTAGAAGTTCTTTGACCTCTTTTTAGCTTCCCCACCCCTTGCATTAGAAGTTCTTTGACCTCCTTTTAGCTCCCACACCCCTTGCATTAGAAGTTCTTTGACCTCTTTTTAGCTCCCACACCACTAGCATTAGAAGTACTTTGACCTCTTTTTAGCTCCCACACTTCTAGCATTAGAAGTTCTTTGACCTCTTTTTAGCTCCCTTACCTCAAGCATTAGAAGTTCTTTGACCTCTTTTTAGTTCCCCCACCCCTTGCATTAGAAGTTCTTTGACCTCCTTTTAGCTCCCACACCCCTTGCATTAGAAGTTCTTTGCCTTCTTTTTAGCTCCCACACCCCTTGCATTAGAAGTTCTTTGACCTCCTTTTAGCTCCCACACCCCTTGCATTAGAAGTTCTTTGACCTCTTTTTAGCTTCCCCACCCCTTGCATTAGAAGTTCTTTGACCTCTTTTTAGCTCCCACACCCCTTGCATTAGAAGTTCTTTGACCTGCTTTTAGCTCCCACACCCCTTGCATTAGAAGTTCTTTGACCTCTTTTTAGCTCCCCCACCCCTTGCATTAGAAGTTCTTTGACATCCTTTTAGCTCCCACACCCCTTGCATTAGAAGTTCTTTGACCTCTTTTTAGCTTCCCCACCCCTTGCATTAGAAGTTCTTTGACCTCCTTTTAGCTCCCACACCCCTTGCATTAGAAGTTCTTTGACCTCTTTTTAGCTCCACACCTCTAGCATTAGAAGTTCTTTGACTTCTTTTTAGCTCCCACACTTCTAGCATTAGAAGTTCTTTGACCTCTTTTCAGCTCCCTTACCTCAAGCATTAGAAGTTCTTTGACCTCTCTTTATAGCTCCCACACCTTCTAACATTAGAAGTTCTTTGACCTTTCTCTTTAGCTCCCACACTTCTAGCATTAGAAGTTCTTTGACATACATCTCTAGGTTCCATACTTTTAGCATT
>NC_090737.1:19792639-19800139 GCF_036898095.1 Palaemon carinicauda
CCTCTGCCGTTCATGAGCGACCTTTAAACCTAAAGTTCTGTGGCTTACTTCGCATTGTTTCCCAGTCTTCATCACTCGTATTCCTTATGTGTTTGGTGATATTTAATTCATTATTTTATTCGGTTGTCTTACCTACATTTGTTTATTGATTAGTACACTTTCCTATTACTACTGGGAGATCATAGAGTCTGCCTAGGTGTTTGGGGAGGTCATGAATGCGGCTAAGTGTATGACATGACCCTTGACCCATTCTAGGAATATCCGTTTGACTTCAGCTGAATCGGATGATGATATGGTGCTTAGAAAGTTCATCATGAAGCACTTGATGATATATATACACACACACTCTCATATGTTTACAGTATATATATATATATATATATATATGTATATATATATATATATATATATGTATGTGTATATATATATGTATATATATATATATATATGTATGTGTATATATATATGTATATATATATATATATATATATGTATATATATATATATATATATATCATTCTAATGACATAAGTCAGTTTAAGAACCGGTTGACCGAGAATAGAAGATATCATTTACATCATTCCTTCTATAAATATATTTTACCAGCCTTAATTAAAAACATCGAAGCCTTTTATAAATGTCTCCTATGTGATTTTCTCGAGATAAATCATCCTCTCCAGAAATGACAAGTTGCTTCGTATTAATTACTTATGAGAGACGCCAATGAAAACTGACGTTTAGAGAAAGCCTTTGAGGCAGGGTTGCCAGGTTGTCCTTATTCGGGCAAAAAACTCTAAATTTGGCCTTTTTCGTGCTAGATACCTGAAATTGGTTTAGCCTTAAATGCTATATTTTCGGCCTTTTTCTACTATTAGGTTGGCCTTTTAAAGCTGCAGTTGATGGCCTTTTCTCGTTTGGAAAACCTAGAAACCTTGCTTTGAGGTACCTTTTCAATTTCGACTGTTCCACGTTTTTAATGAAGCTTTAATCTGTGGTGGATAACGGGGGAGGGTGGGCTTTGGCACCCTAGCAATACCAGCCAAACTCAGTTGAGTCCCTCGTCAGGCTGGGAGGAGCGTAGAGAGGAAAGGTCCCCTTTTTTTCCATTTGTTTGATTTCGGCTACCCCCAAAAAATTAGGGGAAGTGGCTTGGTATATAGATAGATGGAATATTATTATTATTATTATTATTATTATTATTATTATTATTATTATTATTATTATTATTATTAACATTATTATTTACTTGCTAAGCTACAACCCTAGTTGGAAAAAGCAGGATGCTATAAGCCCAAGGACCCCAACAGGGAAAATAGCTCAGTGAGGAAAGGAAACTAGGAAAAATTAAATAATTTAAGAACAGTAACAGCATCAAAATAAATATTTCCTACATAAACTAGAGAATCTTTACTCTTCTTTGTCTTGTTATCATCTTTCCCACTTCTATTTTCGTACATTCTGCTCTTTTGTCTTACTTTTAGCTTCCCCCCTTTCTACTTGTTTTATTATTTTCTCATTATTTTTTTCCTAATTTTCTTATTACTGCCTTTCGTACCACTGTTATTCTGACTTTTCTATTTCCATCATTTCATCTCTTTGTCTTACCTTTAGACTCTCCTGTTTACTCCAGATTTATCATTTTCTCCTCTCCTCTACTCTTTTTCCTCATTTTCTTTATTTTTCTTTTCTTACCATCGATATTCGACATTTTTATTTCCATCCTTTCTTCTGTCTGTCATAACGTTATTTTCCCTCTATCTACAGTTTTCGTATTTTCTCCTCTCATTATATTTCCTCATTTTTATCTCCTCTCTTTTTTTTTTTTACCATCGTTTTACCTTTTCATTTCTTGTCTGTCTTATCTTTAGCCTCTCTCTACTCCAATTTTAGTATTTTTTTTTCTCTTCATTATTTTTTCCTCCTTTTCATATTTATTCTTTTCGTACCATCGTTATTCCTCCCCTTTTCTATTTCCATGCATTCTTCTGTCAGTTTACGTATCTACTCCAATTTTATTATTTTTTCTCCTCATTAATTTTCCCTCATTTTCATATTTATTCTTTTCTTACCATCATTATTCCTTTTCATTACGTTTCCCCTTCCTTCCGAACCCTCAACCTGATATAGGTAATTGAGGCTTGGTAAGAACCAGTGAAGGAATCATCATCATCATTATCGTCTTCATCATCGTCACCAACACCATCATCATCACCATCATCATCTTCATCACCAACACCATCATCATCTCTAGCATCATTATCGTTATCATCATCACCATTATCATCTTCATCACCATCATCATCATTATCATCTTCATCACCATCATCACCACCATTATCATCTTCATCACCAACACTATCATCTTCATCACCAACACTATCATCTTCATCACCAACACCATCATCATCTCCATCATCATCATCATCATTATCACCACCACCACCACCATTATCATCTTCATCACCAACACCATCATCATCTCCAGCATCATCATCATCATCATGATAATCATCATCAACAACAAAGGCAATGGAGTGATGCCAATTGATCATGAGTCCACCGAGACGAAACCACTTGAGGCCCCCAGACATCCATCCCCCTCTCGTCTCCCCCTCCCCCCCCCCCCCCCCTCTCGTCTCCTTCTTCCCCCCACCCCTCCGTTTTTTCTGCTTCCAAGACAGACATCCCGCATTCTTCATTGTCAAGTTTGTAATAATTTCTTTTAGGGCATTTCTTTTTTGCTTTAGCTTACGTTGTATTTTTTTTTTAATGAATTTGTTATTCTCTTTGGATTTTATTTCACATTTTGAAGTTTGATTTCCAGTTTTAAGTTTGTTTTATTTTTTTTTAATATTTCTTATTTGCTTTAACTTGGGTTCGATTTTTTATTGAATTTATTATTCTCTTTAGATTTTATTTCAACTTTTAAAGTTTAATTTCCAGTTTTAAGTTACTTTTATTTTTTTAATGATATTTCTTATTTACTTTAGCTTGAGTTCAATATTTTTAATATAATTGTTATTCTATTTGGATTTTATTTCAACTTTTGAAGTCTGATTTCCAGTTTTGAGTTTGTTTTAATTTTCTAAAATTATATTCTTTATTTGCTTTAGCTCTCGTTCATCTTTCTATTGTGAATTTTTTATTTTATTTGAATTCTATTTTCCACTTTTATACTTTGATTCCTAGTTTTACTTTCGTTTTATTGTTAATCGCTTTTAATTTACAACTTTTATTTCCTTATTCTATCAGTTGTTTATTTTATTATTATACATGGCTGGACACTCGACCTTTAGGCTATGGCATAATAATTTGGTTAACCAATTGTAAATTGTAAAATTACAATCATTTCAACTAAATATTTTGCATTTGAAATTGTTAGGTATCGATTTATTTCATTGCCCCCACTCTCTCTCTCTCTCTCTCTCTCTCTCTCTCTCTCTCTCTCTCTCCCCTGATTTGCATATTTTCATGGAAGTGTTTAGTAATCCTAATGAAATTCATAAATTCAAATGACCGGGAATCTATCCATTTTAATAGGAGAAATATCCAGGTCCCAAATTTATTTCCAATTAATTGATATTCGGTTCATCTTTCAGGAAAACGGAGAAAATAAAAGAATGAAATTTTAGTATTCTGGAAAAAGCTTCTCGTCTTGATTGTTATGCCTAACTACTGCACTGTAATTGTTCAGTGGCTACTTTCCGCTTGTTAATGGTAGAATAGACTCTTTAGCTATGGTAAGTAGGTAGGAGGTTGGCTAGGGCACCAGCCACCCATTGAGATACTACCGCTAGAGTTATGAAGTCTTTTGACTGGCCAGTACTACATTGCACCCTTCTCTCTGGTTACGGTTCATTTTTCATTTGCGTACACATACACCAACTAGTCTGGCCTATTCCTTACAAATTCTCCTCTGTCCTCATACACCTGACAACACTGACATTACCAAACAATTCCTCATCATCCAAGGGGTTAACTACTGCACTGTAATTGTTCAGTGACTACTTTCCTCTTGGTAATGGTAGAAAAGACTCTTTAGTTATGGTACGCAGCTCTTCTAGGAGAAGTACACTCCAAAATCAAACCATTGTTCTCTAGTCTTGGGTAGTGCCATAGCCTATGTACCATGGTCTTCCACTGTCCTGGGTTAGAGTTCTCTGGCTTGAAGGTAGACCCGGGCACACTATTCTATCTAATTTCTCTTCCTCTTGTCTTGTTAAATTTTATATAGTTTATATAGGAAATATTTGTTTAGGTGTTGCTGTTCTTAAAATATTTCAATTTTCCTTGTTTCCTTTCTTCACTGGGCTATTTTCCCGGTTGGGGCTCCTGGGACCATAGCATCCTGCTTTTCCCACTTAGGTTGTAGCTTAATAATAATAATAATAATAATAATAATAATACAACTCCTGAACAATTTTATGTTTAGTGTCCCTTGCAGAGTAATTTTAGTTATACTGTGTATTTACTGCATTAGTTACTGGTCAGATTTGTCTTGGAACAACTAAACACAGCTAAGAGCTTCAGCTCAGAGGTTATGCTTAGTCTGAAAAGGAATGCAATTTAACCATAAAGGCTCAAATACACTGTTACTCATGATTGCACAATATCCGTGTTTGTGCGAGTGTTTGAGTGTATTTCAAACACTCACTCATACCAACTCACAAAGGATATGCTTGCACAAACACGGATATTGTGCAATCATTATTGACAGTGTATTTGGGTCTTAAAAGATCCCCATTTTTCAGTAGAACTCAGGAACATAAATGGTGGGCTATCATTAAATCTGCACACTTTGTTGTAGACTTAGCAGTTCCTCCTTTGCTTAAACCAGATGGCCCTGTCACTCACTGTCTAAAGGAAAACGCAGTCATTTTGGCTGATGTGTTTGACAGTAAGCAGAGTAATGAGAATCTCAATCTTCGTAAATCGTGTTTTCCTGAGGCTAAGCTAGCTAGATTAGCTTTACTGGACATTGATGCTCATGAAGGTGTAGACACAAATAGTATTTTTCCTTTGATTTTTATAAAAACAGCTGATTTATTAGCTCTTACGCTGTCTGTATTTTTCGCTAGTTGGCAAGAATTACTTCTAGTTGCGCTAGTTGAAGAATTGATAATGTGTTATAGTTCTATTACCATCTGATTTTCATAACTCATAATACCTAAAGTTTTTGAGCGTCATTTGAGATAATGCCTAAATATATAATCTGTTCCTAAGTTTACAGTTTGGCTTTCGCTGAGGCCTTGGAGCATGTGATTCCTTTCTTACATTACCCAATGCTATATATAAATCCCTTGATTGTGGTCAGGTAGTCATCATGATTGGCCTTGATTCTTGTGCTCACTTTAACTATATTAATTACGAAGCCATTTTTTTTCAAAGTTGAACAGATGAGAGTAAATATGTCTTTTCTTATCATCATCATTTATTTTTTTACGTACTGAATTGTAGAGTACTTGTTGATGGGCACCATAGTGACTATAGGAATGTAATATCTGGTGTTCCTCGGGGTAGTTTTCTTGGGCCATTACTTTTCATACTAAATTATATACGCATGTTATCATTAAAGGGATGATTTATCAGGCCCAGAAAACAAGCATGTTCATGTGCAGATGATGTTACTCTCTTTGTATTGATTCTCTCTCCTGACTGTAAACCTATGTTTGCTGAATCTCTTAATATAGATCAAGGTAAAATGAGTGTGTGATGCACATAATGGTGGCTGAAGTTGAAACCTAACAAAACTCAAAGTGTGGTTGTAAATAGTTCAAAGTTAGTGGTTCCTCAACATCCAACCTTCGCTTTGACAATGTTTCTTTAACCATAGGTGTATTTGCAAAGAAATCTATATATATATATATATATATTGTGTGTGTGTGTGTGTGTGTGTGTTTATGTAAATATATATATATATATATATATGACTGGGTATTTTTTTTTGTATGTGTACGTCACTGTCAGTAGCAGTGGTTATATTTCATGGGACATATTTTGGCATTTGACCAATGAATATGCGTTTATAGCCTTATGAAATATGTGGCACTTATGCATTGATGAAAAAACACGGTACCCTTCAATCGAGTCACGTTACGTATGAAAGCCATTTGTTTTATTTAGCTGTTATCTTTCCCATTCATAGTCTGATTATGATTACAATTCTTTTTCATGCCCATTGGCATAAGACCCTTAACTGTGAAGCATTTAGTAGTTTGAACATGGAATGTGTAAGTAACTAATGATTTCTCATTCTTTAGAACCAACCGTTCTATATGGAAATGGGTGTTAGAGCAATTGCATTTAATTTTCCCCGAAGAACATTATAATTACTATACATTCAACCTTCCTTTGGTAAACACATCTGAAGAGTTATAATATTTTCAAAATTGAGACCTACGAAAGTGAAGAAGTCTATTCGTCTTAATTACTTGTATTATTAATCGTTTTTTTTTCTTTTTTTTTTTCTTTTTTTTTTTTGACAGATATGTGTGGCGTTACCTAATTTATATAGGGTTTAATCTTAAACTTCCTTTAATGAACAATATAAAAAAAAATTCCTTTTTTCTATAGAGATGAACTTATATAACTAACAAAGATACATACATATATATATATATATATATATATATACACATATATATATATGCTTAGACAGAAAGCCAGATGACAGCTATTGTTGATTGGTCACTGGATATGCTGGCACAGGATATTGCGATTTTCAATGTTATAATAGCGGACCTCAGGGTTCTTGTCTTTGAACAGCCAGTAATTTCAAGATATAGGTTAATATTGTTGAGTAGCCTGTAAATTATAAATAGGTTCTCAAGGGCTTGGTTTGAATCTCGAGGCTCACTCAGGGAGGCGGACCAATGGGGCATTGGCTGAACTGATGAACTACTTGATTAACTACTCAAATAGATAAAAATAGAATTATTATTATTATTATTATTATTATTATTATTATTATTATTATTATTACTAGCCAAGCTACAACCCTAGTTGGAAAAGCAGTATGCTATAATCCCAAGGGCTCCAACAGGGAAAAATAGACCCACTGAGTAAAGGAAGTAAGGAAATAGGTAAATTATATAAAGATGATTCATCTTGGTACAGACAGATTGGAAACTCGTTTGTGTATCGGTGATGAAATGGAAATAAAAGATAAGAGAAAGAACAAGAAGAAAGAGGAACGAGGAGATGTGGGACTCTCAACAACAACAAAGACAAGAAGAAAGAGCAACGAGGAGATGCGGCACTCTCAACAACAACAACAAAGACAAGAAGAAAGAGCAACGAGGAGATGCGGCACTCTCAACAACAACAACAAAGACAAGAAGAAAGAGCAACGAGGAGATGCGGCACTCTCAACAACAACAACAAAGACAAGAAGAAAGAGCAACGAGGAGATGCGGCAATCTTAACAACAACAAAGACGGTTCGTGTGATAAAAAGAGACTCAAAACCTCTGGTTGGAAAGTTACGTAGCAGAGGTTTATG
>NC_090737.1:19802639-19807639 GCF_036898095.1 Palaemon carinicauda
TAAATTCTCTTTGGATAAGTAACTTAATATCCGGATCTGGATTATTGAATTCTAATCTGGTTTAGGTTAAGACTACTTAAATTCTCTTTGGATAAGTAACTTAATATCCGGATCTGGATTATGGAATTTTAATCTGGTTTAGGTTAAGACTACTTAAATTCTCTTTGGATAAGTAACTTAATATCCGGATCTGGATATGGAATTCTAATCCGGTTCAGGTTAAAATCACTTAAATTCTGATTCGGATAAGTAACTTACAGTGTATTTGGATCTGTATTCGGAAATTAGGTCTGGAACTGCATAAAGGAACTTGAGTCTAGACCTAGATAAGGAAACTCAGCATTATTCTTCGATATTTGTTAAGAACTTATGCATCGCCAATTCTAGGAATAGAGCCCGTTTACTTATAATGCAAAGGACTATAACACGTTTCCTAATAATGCAAAGGACTACAACACGTTTACTAATAACGTGGACTACAGCAGATTTACTAATAACGTAAAGGCCCACAACACGTTTGTTAATAACGCTAAGGATTACAACACATTTACTAATAATGTAAAGGCCTGCAACACGTTTACTAATAATGGAAAAGGACTACAACGTGTTTGCTAATAAACGAAAAACACTACAACACTTTTACTAATAATGTTAAGGCCTACAACACGTTTACTAATAACGCACAGGTCTACAATACGTTTGAATAATAGTGGAAAAGGAATACAACACGTCTCCTAATAATGCAAAGGACTACAACATATTTACTAATAACGTAAATGACTACAAGATATTTACTAATAACATAAAGGACTACATAATATTTACTAATAACGTAAAGGACTACAACTGTTTCCATAAAAATCCCCCAACTCTGCCGCAACATTTTATATAACAGATCATCAGTCTCCGTTTGTCGTCCAGTCATTTTCAATTTCCTTTCTCTTCTGCCTCATTGTGAAATGATTTGTCACGTCGGGACAGAAGTCTCTGGGGGTTGACTTCTTGGAAATTTATTTTAAGAAATTTTATTTGCTTAAAATTTTTTATGTTCATTCTTTCTTATTTTCATGGCTGATTTACTCCATTGTATTTTATTTTTAGAAATTTTGATTCACTAAGTATGTATTTTATTTAATCAGTTTAGAATTGTACTCACAATTTTGTCATCATCATTGTTGTTGCTATGATGATGATGATGATGACGATTATAATTATTATTATTATTATTATTATTATTATTATTGTTGTTGTTATTATTATTATTATTATTATTATTATTATTATTATTATTATTATTATTATTATTATTATTATTATTATCACATATGCAGAATCAAATTGAAGTTTAAGCAGAAATAGTTTCCTATTTTCCAGTACGTATCTATATTTCACATTAGGAAATCAATGCATTGTATCAATACATTACTCGACTGGATATTCAACATTCTACAATTGATAGAACTTTTACAATACATTTTTTTAATACTTCGCCAGAATTATAGTAATTTGATGATTTCAGTAATAATGATTTTAATAATTTCAATGATAATTTTGATAATTTTGATAATTTCAATAAAAAATAATTTTGATAATTCCAATAATAATAATTTTAATAATTTTGATAATTTCACTAATAACAATTTTAATAATTTTGATGATTTCAGTAATAATAATAATAATTTCAATAATTTCAATAATAAATTTATTAATTTTGATAATTTCAATAATAATCATTTTAATAATTTTGATAATTTCGATAATGATAATTTTAGAAATTTTGATAATTTCAATAATTATAATTTTGATAGTTTCAATAATAAATTTAATAATTTTAATAATTTCAATAATAAATTTAATAATTTTGATAATTTCAATAATAATAATTTCAATAATTTTGATAATTTCAATAACAATAATTTTAGTAATTTTGATAATTTCAATAATTATAATTATAATTTTTATAATTTCAATAATAATACTTTTAGCAATTTTGATAATTTCAACAATAATCATTTTAATAATTTTGATAATTTCAATAATAATACATGTAATAATTTTGATAATTTCAATAACGATAAATTTAATAATTTTGATAATTTCAATAATAATAAATTTAATAATTTTGATAATTTCAATAATAATAATTTTGATAATTTCAATAATAATAATCTCAATAATTTCGATAATAATAATATCTTAATAAGTACTCATTGTTTAATCTATAGACACTATATTCATTTGAAAATTTCTATCATTGTTTTTTTTTTTTTTTCTCTCCAACCAAATTTTGCCTCTTTCAGGTCACGTAAACACTTACTCAAAAGCATATGGTCTGTTTATCAGTGTTTGTCATCGTTAGCATCTGGGTCTTTGTGGTCAAGGGCTTCCTTCGCTGTTCTTAGTTGGAGCCAAGACAATTATGATGCCACTCAATAATGTCTCGCCTTTGACATCAGTTATTCAGTCACGTGACGTCGTTGAGGGCCGGGTAGAGATAGAAAATGGGGAGATGTTAGCCAGGATATTTTTTTTCCACGTGAAATATGACTGTCTCCCTTATTTAATAAAGAGCATGTGTCTGGATATGATATATATATATATATATATATATATGTATATATATATATACATATATATTTATATATACATATATATATATATTTATATACATACATATATATATATATATGTATATTATATACAGTATATATATTTATATTTATATCTATACATACATACATATATATATATATATATATACATATATATATTTATATACATATATATATATAAATTATATATATATATATATATATATATTTATATATATACATATATATATTTATATACATACATACATATATATATATATATATATATATTTATATATATATATATGTATATATGCATGTAGCCTATATATATATTTATATATGTATATTTACATATATATATACATACATATATATATACACATATATTTATATTCAAATAAGCCATATATTTTTGATACATTAATGTCTGGATTCTCTGAACGAACTCGGGATCAGAGCCCCAGGCGAAGTCACACAAAGACAAGAGCTTCTGACCGGCCGGGAGTCGAACCCTGGCCTGGGAAGCTTGTATAAACAGTGACTTACCACTCGGCCACGAAGAAAGATAAAAGTCAATGACAATTTTTCTGTACTTATACATGTTGAATTCAGCGGTTCGGTTTCGTTGGAAGTCACTAGATTTCGCTGTTTTAAAAAAGTTTCGGAAGTACGGTTAGTGTTTAAGTTTAGTCTTATGGGTGTTTAAGAAATTCTTAAAGTAAATTTTGATAACTGTTTTCTTTTAATCCTACGTGGAATGGTTTAGACTTGAGTATTTATGGTCATGAATAATGGATAGTGATTATAGATGATTGTGAATAATCATAATAATGATCATGCACAATTTATCTGGAAAATGAGGATTATTTTTTTCATTGATTTTCCCATAATAAAACTTTTCTGTTTATTTCTAAATCAGTCATTTCAACGAATTGTAATTCTTGAAGAATTCTCAAAATCAAATATCTCTCTCTCTCTCTCTCTCTCTCTCTCTCTCTCTCTCTCTCTCTCAATTAATTCTGAACCAGGAAAAAGACCAAAATGTCTGATTCTGCTTAGGCCACTTCCTGGTTCTTGCTGGTGGGAAGAGTCTATTATTATCTTTTCTTAAAATCTTTTCAGCTCTGTTAAACTCGTCCTGATTCATGACGCTATTGCTACATTGAGAATTAATAAGTTTTTCCAACAAATGAAGAAGAGAATCAACAACTGAAAACAAAACCAGAGAACTATTTTCTAAACCTCTTGCCAATGATTAAAGAACAATATCAACAGATCATCTCTCTTTGCGATAATTTTCTAGCCTCCTAGTACAGTAGTAAAGTGTTCGCCTAGCAATTGCATGGCAGCAGATCGATCTCAAACCGGGCCCGTTAGTTTAAGCTATTTACTGGGGAGGACACTGCTGTAGTTGGGTACCACAGTGGGATTTTGGGCTTGCCCAGCTGACGTTCTAGTGAGCATGTATTCTGGTAAAACTGGAATTGAAATCAGACACATTTACCTTTACCTTTACAATGACAAGAAAATATCCTGCAATTTTGGAAAAGTGCAAAGGTCTAATGATTTAACTATCTGATAAATATAATGTATTCCAAGCCATTATACCTGTACGTGGTTCTCTCTGCAACGAAACAAACTAAAATGTATTGTTGGTGGTTGTTATAAAGCCTGATTTTTTAACTACTGTCTGACCAAATCCAGTCCTGTACTTACAAAGTAAGGTGTTTAATATCCTTCGTTTTTAATTCAATCTTTTAAAAGGAAATTCGGAGTATTTTTTTTTTTATTCAAAAAGGATGATTTCGTAGGCTAAGTTGCAGGTTTACAAATTGTATGTCTTTTTGACTCCCAAAAGAAATTTTAAATTCCTAAGTAACATAAATTGATGATGTTTTTTCTTAAAACCTTTTCTTGGTGATGGAAAATTGGATGATATAACTTTTTCTATGAATTTACTCTTGAAAATATAATCCATCGGTCAATAATTCCTTCCTCCCCTTAGTGGGGTGGTGCCGTCAGTTCACCTCACGCAATGCACTCTAGGGCCTTTGCATCGTTCCTAGCTGCACTTACTTTTTAGCTTTCTACCTTACCTCCTTTCCCCCTTTCTTTCTTCCGTTTTGCTATCCAATCTCTCAATCCTAACTTGAGTGTATCTTCAGGTTAATCCCCCGGCTGTATTTGGATGCTGAAGGGCCTCACCAGCACCAACGCCTGCATAATTATGATAATAATAATGTAGCCCAGTGTCATAAATCAATTTACGATTGAATACTTCCTTCCCCATTTTAAATATGAAAAGCAAGCTGCCAATTTTCATCATAGATTGTAAAATTTTTACAAATCCCGCTCCTCGTATTTTGAAACAAACAGTAAATAAAAAGAACTAGAAAAGATAGTCCC
>NC_090737.1:19813037-19835537 GCF_036898095.1 Palaemon carinicauda
CTTTAAGGAAAGTATAAAATAGACACCAAAGTTCGTCTTTGGCTTAAGTACCTATTCTGAATTGCAATAAATTGAGAAGATCAACTGATTAATCCAACAA
This sequence comes from Palaemon carinicauda, assembly GCF_036898095.1. Lineage (NCBI taxonomy): Eukaryota > Metazoa > Arthropoda > Malacostraca > Decapoda > Palaemonidae > Palaemon > Palaemon carinicauda. The sequence continues at coordinate 19,813,138 of NC_090737.1, forward strand.
CTAAACTATAGATCGCTAGAGAAAATATGAATTAATTAAATAATAAAAATTAAATAAAAGCTATAAAATCATCTTCGTTAGGTTGTTGTATATGTAACTGTTTTGTTAATGAAGACCTGAGAGTGTTGTTTTCATTCGATATTTGAAGCTGGGCTCCACAAGGCACTAGAAGAGTTGGGAAGACCCAGGCCTACATGGCTGAGGACTATGAAGGCGCAAATTAGATGTAAATGAATGCGGAAATATTGAATTGAAAGATCAAGATAGATACGACTGGCGAAATCTAACCGAGGCCCGTTGCGTCAATAGGCGTAGGAGATGATGGTGATGATGATGATGATGATGATTTTAATCTAGATCCCGGTTGTTTGTAAGAAAAGACAGAGACGATGAAATCTGAAAAGTATTAATCAGTATAGCTTTCGTCACAAAACAGTACAGGCTTATTTTTCTTAAACCTAAGATCCCGGGAACATAGAAGAAAGTGTCGAGTTTCGCGTATCATTATGAGATAATTGGAATGCGTTGTGGAACATATCAATTTCTTTTTATTATATATTGAAAGGAGATTGGGTTTTTAAACTTCTGTTTCATTGCAACGGTAAAACCTATTATTAATCAGGAAATTATATTATGAATTCAAACTTGGTATTAAACGATTGAGAGTCATGATTTATTTTGAGCTCAATCTATGAATGTAGAGTAGAAAGTGACTATAAAGAATATGATAAAAAGGTATTCAATGATATAATAATGAGATTTCTCTTTAGTTTTGTATAGATTATCCATTGTCTTATCTTTTATGAATGCTATTATTTCTCTCTCTCTCTCTCTCTCTCTCTCTCTCTCTCATATATATATATATATATCTACTGTATATATATATATATATATACATACATATATATCTATCTTATGATATATATATATATGTATATGTATATGTATATACATATATATATGTATATCTTAATATATATATTTATATATAATATGTGTATATATATATATATATATATATGTATATATGTATAAATGTATATACTGTATGTGATTATTTGTTCATTTGTGCGAAAATGATCACAGTAGCATTTTCTATACCTTGCCTAATAACGTTCGACATAATTCGTCTCTCCACACACATTTTCTCTCTCTCTCTCTCTCTCTCTCTCTCTCTCTCTCTCTCTCTCTCTCAAGTAAATTACCATGAAGGGTCGATATGGAAATCATCGACGTCGAAATGAATAACTCTTATTGTTCATTCGTTCAGAAACCTGGACGCAGGTGTCGAAATTCACACCATTGCTTTTATCCCCCTCGACATGTTTTCACGCGAATCATGAATATTCGCTGAATATTCATGGGATATTCACCTTGGCCTCAGTCACGTGTTAGATTGTTTGCTTTATTTTTTTTTTATAAAGTGAAACAACTAGGATGTAGTACAAGTTTTTGATGCATATTACTTTTAGAACAAACGACAGATGTAGGAATATACTATATATATATATATATATATATGTATCTATATATATATGTACATATATATATTTATTGATATATATATATATATGTATGTATATATATACATATATATATATATGTATATATATATATATATATATATACATACATATATTTTTGTCACTGTGGGAAGTAAAATATTAATTTTTATCTCCAAAGGGGAAAGATGCTCTGATGTTTTCATAACTTCATTTGGAAGTTCTCGTCACATTGTTATGAATCTTATGTGAAGGAAAACGGATAGGAAAATAACCGAAAAAAGAAGGGGAATAAAGAAGAAAACGAAAACATTATTCTAAGGAAAGTAATCAAGTTATGTAATTCCCTTACAACAAAGAATTTATGAACAAATAAGATTTTCCAGTTATCTTTAAAAATGAAATGTGATTACTCAGTAAAAACCGGTTTAAAGCAGATAAAAATGGCACAGTGATGAATTTGTTTACCATTCCTTGTCCGTCTTCTATTATGTATGCAGATTTCAACAAGCATAGCCATAATTTCAGATTAAGCTTTGCTGCTAACTGCATTGCTGCAAAAAGATGGGGAGGGTGAGCAGAAATATGGGGGAGGGGTAGGAAATTTATAGGGTAGGGGGAGGATGATTATGGGAAGGGGGAGGATAAGTATTTGGAAGGGATAGGAAAAATATGGAGTAGAAATATGGGGGAGGGGGAACAGAAATATAGGGGAGGGGAGGATAAATAAGGGGAAAGGGGAGGATAATTACGGGGAAGGGGGAGGATAAGTATGTGGAAGGGATAGGAAAAATATGGAGTAGAAATATGGGGGAGGGGGGAACAGAAATATAGGGAGGGGAGGATAAATAAGGGGAAAGGGGAGGATAATTACGGGGAAGGGGGAGGATAAGTATGTGGAAGGGATAGGAAAAATATGGAGTAGAAATATGGGGGAGGGGGAACAGAAATATAGGGGAGGGGAGGATAAATAAGGGGAAAGGGGAGGATAATTACGGGGAAGGGGGAGGATAAGTATGTGGAAGGGATAGGAAAAATATGGAGTAGAAATATGGGGGAGGGGGAACAGAAATATAGGGGGAGGGTATGGAAAATATGGGTGAGGAGGAGTAGTATGGAAGAGGGGGAGCAGAAATATAGGGAAGGGGTTGAAAAAATATTGGGGGTTGGGGGGAAAGAATGCTCGCCAGTCATTCTTATATGATTCAAGGGTTCAACATTTTTGGTCATTTTGCAACGATGGCGCGGCCGAGAATAAAACCACAAAAGGGGAGATAATTTACTTTGCATATGAATAAAAGGAAAAAAAAAAAAACTATAGTTATGGAGGGCCGGAGGGGGGGGGGGGGGTTAGGGGGAGGGGTCTTAGTGGGGTGAGGTCATCGGTGAAGTTCAATGACCGACCTTTCTTATGCGGAGGCAAGTTATAGGGTATGATCTTCCATTTCGCATTTTTCAGCTAACATAGCTTTTCGTTTGAGCATCATTCGTCTTAATTCGTGGGTTTTTTTTATATATATATACTGTACTTCTCTCTCTCTCTCTCTCTCTCTCTTTATATATATATATATATGTATATATATATATATATGTATATATGTATATATATATGTGTATATGTATATACTGTATATATGTATATATATACTGTATATATTGTATATATATACTGTATATATATATATATATATATATATAAACAACAACAAACAACAAATGCAGCTGTTTCTAGCCCACTGCACAACAAACGCTTCAGACATGTGAATTCATGTCAAGGGTTTGGCCAGTTTTCATCACCACGCTGCACAGTGCGTATATATTGGTGATGGTGGGATACTTTAGTCTAATCGCTCACAGCAAATCAATCTAATATTGGTGTACCTGACTAGTACAGCGTTGCTGATCAAGGCGATACACAAACTCTTTCACCTTGCAACTCTCTCCGCCCTCCGGCAGGGAGGAGAGAGAAGTAGCCATACCTTGGTATGTGTGCGCGTACATAATGAGTGCATATTTGACTGAATATTCAGCTGTCATATAGATTTAAATATACATACATCACACATAATACAAACACACATATACATATATAAATTATATATATATATATATATATATGTGTATATATATATATATATATATATTTATTTATATATATATAATATATATTATAAAGTATATATATGTGTGTGTGTATACATATTTTGTAGATATTACGTTTATACAGCACTTTTGCAATACATAAGCTCTTTTTGCTCCTTCCCCAGTTGACGGTATAATCATATTCATTAGCTGTTCCTATTGTATTTCGATGTTGCTCTCATCTTATTTCCTGTCCCTCGTTACTTTATCAGGTACATCTTATAATATATTGATTACAGCGAATATCATAAACACGTCCATTTATCTGCTTCAGGGAATTCTTAATCAATATATTCTTATGCATGACTTTTTAAAACTAACATTGATACTGATTGGATTTGAACTCACGTCCCTCAGAAGGCAAAAGCAAAGGTTTTTAAAAAATAAAATTCCAGCTATAGTTTTAACAGTTTGATGAAAGGTAGGACGGGAATTTCATATAAAAGTCATCTTTAGCTAATTTCATGAAAATTTTCCTCACTTTTTGGAAATGTTCGACTCTAAACTGCTGGTTTATCTTGGATGAAGAATGAGTGAAGAAACTTTTCTTCCTTCTGCGCAAAACCAGTGACTTCATGTAGCCCGACTCAGAAGAAGGTATTGTCACAGAGGTTGATTCAGCAGTCATATTATTTAAAAAAAAGAACAAAGTAATAAATCACGTAAACATTTTTGGGGTGTTGGCAAATCGACGAGATGTTGATGAGGCTTTTGTCTATGTAAATGAAACGGCTTTAAGCCCGTGGGTTAATTCCGTGTCGCTATTAATTTGGCAATAACCAATATTTTTTTTTTTTTTAACACGTGCTCATTCCCTAATTTTTTTTTATTAAATTTTTTATTATGATTAAAAAGTTAATAATTAGGATATTCATTGCGTTGATTTAATGTTAATTGCAATGGTGGGTTTGTAAAAGATTATACTTCTGTTATATCATATTTATATCATCATCTCCTCTTACGCCTATTGACGCAAAGGGCCTCGGTCAGATTTCGCCAGTCGCCTCTCTCTTGAGCTTTTAATTCAATACTTCTCCATTCATCATCTCCTACTTCACGCTTCATAGTCCTCAGCCATGTAGGTCTGGGTCTTCCAACTCTTCTAGTGTCTGTGAGCTATCTAAACGTTTGGTGAATGTTTTATATATCCAACACATAGGAATTCTATCATTGTAACAGCAGTAGCAACAGGAACAGAGATAATTGAATTTGTCTCAATAAAATGATGAATTTTAATCAAATAAAATATTAATAATGATATCAATGACTTCGAAATACAATAATCATCATCATTACCATTATCATTATTCGTAATAAAGGTAGTTGTTATTCCTGTATAAAAATTAACTTGCTAATTAGTTTATGAAGACGAACTATGTTATCATCATCTTCATCATAATCGAGGTCATCATCATTATCATTATTTTTTCATCGTAAAAGAGGTAATTTATTAGTCCTGTATAAGAATTAGTTGGAATCGGTGGAACTTCAAAAGTTCAAACTTGCAGCGAATGTTTTTGTTGAACAAAAGAAATTTGGCTACCAAATCTCTTTTCATATTTTATGTATAAAAGATCTATTTTAATTGTTTTATTTTAATAGTTCAATGATTTTAATTGTTTATTAATTTCCTTATTTCCTTTCCTCACATGGGGTGTTTTTTCCTGTTGGAGTCCTTGGGGCTTATAGCCTTCTGAATTTTCCAACCGGAGGTGTAGCTTAGCTAATAATAATAATAATGATGATAATAATAATAATAATAATGATAATAATAATAATAATAATAATAATAATAATGATAAATAATAATAATATCTTTTATAGTTATGTATGAAAGATCTATTTTAATGTCGTTAATGTTCTGAAAATATTTTATTTTGATTGTAGATTAGTTCTTTTGTTGCTTGTTTATTTCCCTTATTTCCTTTCTCACTGGGCTATTTTTCTGTGTTCTAACCCCTCGAGCTTATTAGCGTCCTACTTTTCCAACTAGGCTTGTAGCTTAGCTAGTTATAATAATAATAATAATAATAATAATAATAATAATAATAATAATAATAATGATAATAATATTAATGATATAGATATTGATATTAATAATAGTATTAATATTAATAAATGTATATATAGATATAAATAATATTGATAATCCTAATATTAACAATAATATTATTAGTATTAAAGATATTAATATTATTATTAATCATCATCATAATAATAATAATAATAATAATAATAATACATGCCGCTGTTAATTTGTTAATCAAAGCGATCGTTATTACAGTCGATGCTCTCTATTCCCGAGAGAGAGAGAGAGAGAGAGAGAGAGAGAGAGAGAGAGAGAAAAAAAAAGAGAGAGAGAGAGAGAGAGAGAGGGGGGGGGGGGAAGGGCCATTTCCGGATATCCAATTCCCCTCATCTTGTTTCGGCTAATGCATCTTCCCCTTCAAAGGTAATAATGACATTTCCCCCTATGGGCGGCTTTCCGACGACTTTCCAGCTTATCGTGATAATCCTTAGTTAGACTTAATAAAGTCGGTTCCGACTTCATTCTCCATGCTATGCGGATGTTTTAGAGATTCTCTCTCTCTCTCTCTCTCATCTCTCTCTCTCTCTCGTTTACTTGTTGATTTTATGTATGGTGATTTACAACTCGCATACATGTATGTATAATATATATATATAAATATATGTACTGTATGTATATATATATATATATATGCATATATACAGTGTATATATATATAAATATATATATTGTATATATATATATATATATACATACATATTATTATATATATATATATATGGTTATGCATGTTTGTTTACATTATACACAAACACACACACACACACATATATATATATATATATATATTTATATATATATATATATATATGTGTGTACTGTATATATGTAGATAGATAGATAGATGATTGTGCATGTACACACATATATATATAGTGTGTATATATATATAATATATATATATGTATATATATATATGCATGTGTGTATGTGTGTGCTAGATGGTGTGCGTATTTGATATTCCACCACATACCGTTGCTATGAAAGCTTTTGCTCTACTCATTAATTTCCATATCTGTATAAAAGTCTCTCCTACCCAGCCGAGGACAGGGAGGGAAATTATATTCTTAATAATTTAACGGGAAGCATTTGCTGCATTATGTTCTCAACAGAAGCTTCGTTTTAAGTTGTTAAGTTGAATTTGAAATGCTTTCTGATGTAATGGTAAAGCTCTCCTTTCCGTGATGATGTGGATCCCGTGTTTGGAGATAAGGTGACGTTGACGTGTTTAAAGGTTTAAAGGCCGCTCATGAATGGCATAGGCAAGGGACAGTGATATTGCCCTATTAAGCAGGACAATGTCCTAGGGCCTAGACACTGAACATATTACATATTATCAGCCACCAAGCCCTCTCTCCACCCATGCTGGGACCAAGGAGTGCCAGACAATGGCTGCTGATGAATCAGCAGATAGACCTATAGGTTCCCCTAAACCCCCCATCCTTAGCTCACAAGGATTGTGAGGTTGCAGCAACCAAAGGAACTAACGAGTTTGAGGGGCTCTCGAACCCAGTCTGACAATCACCTGGCAAGGAAGCACCCACCGGGCCCCACCTTAACCCTATCGCTAGCAAGAGGAAATAACAACTATTACAGTATTGAGACTGACAGACAGACAGACACAAATCGACCAGTGATAACACTTGTATCTGAATTTGGTATTACCTCGACAATGAAATAGACAGATATATAGATAAATATACAGTGAGGCAGAATGAGAAGTATTTATAGATGTGAAATAGTTGTAGGAGATTATTATTACGCTTTTGCGTAAATATGAATATATTTACTTATAGCTAAAAATAAAAATATACATTTGAAAGCCTCAAGAGATGACAAAATCAAGAAATTAATGAAGCAGAAAAACAAAACCACATAAATTGAACAAAACAATTAAACAAACGACAGTATTTATATTTAGTTGAAAGGTAACTGAATGACAATATTAACAGGATTAACTGGGTTAAATGAAGTAAATTGATGTTTTTATTTCTTTCGACTGGACTAATTCCATCAGGCTGATATGTATAAAAGTAAAAATAAAATTATTAAATTTTCCCCACTTGCCATGACCTACTCACTGAATGCATCTCTGGATGAAATTATCAAAGGAATGCATTCAACTTTTCAAGCAAATGAACACTGTTTTGTCTAAGACTGATGACGGCGTCTTCGATGTACAGTAGGACACAGGAATTCCTGGCACACCACACTAAGGAACTGTACCGTGTCACACCCATACTACGCGGCGAGTTCCTGTAACGGTGTAACAGGATGCACTTTCTCAGAGTGAGGTGTACCAGGAATTTCTGTGTCAAACTGTACGTCATAAACTGAGTAAAATAGTTCTTTTCCATTCTAGTGAAAAGAGTAAGGAGTAAAGTAAAGTGTGAGGTTTATTAATGAATGTTAACAAAATCATAATATGATTGGCAGATGTCACTTTTGACTAAATAGTGTTTCCGCTTCGTTGAAATTAGTTTCATTTTGATACTAAAATAAATCATCTTGTAGAAAAACAAGAAATTTTTATAGTTAATGTAGGAAATTATTTTATTTTTCCTTCTTTCCTTTCCTCAGTGTGCTATTTTCCCTTTTGGAGCCCTTGAGCTTATAGCATCCTGCTTTTCCATCTAGGGTTGTAGCTTAGCAAGTAATAATAATAATAATAATAATAATAATAATAATACTCTGTTTGATTTATTTAATAAGGTATTTCATAATAGGCTTCAGTTTTTAATTGATTGATTGATATGAAGTTTTCTGGCATTCTGGGATTTAAGGTCATTGACGCCGAGCTTCAGTTTTTGAGAGATTACCTCTCTCTCTCTCTCTCTCTCTCTCTCTCTCTCTCTCTCTCTCTCTCTCTCTCTCAAAGCAGTATGTTAAAACAAACTGATCTTGAATTGGCTCCTTTGTTTTAGGAACTTTTTAATTGAAACTCTTATTAAAACATTTTCCAATGAAAAGTTTTTTCAGTTGAAACTTTTTGAATAACTTTATATATGTAACTTTTGTGGAAGCAGTTTTGATTGTTACTGGAGGATTTTTTTCACGTGAATATTTTCAATTGTAGGTTTCCGTAGGAAAAAAATATATAGACTTTCATTATCATAAGTTTTTAATCGAAAGTTTCCTTGCCCAACCGACTTTTAAAACTTGATTATAAAAGTATGATTCACTATACCAAGATGTTTATTGGTTCATAGTAACATTTATATTATATTGTGAAAACATTCTCAGTTAAAAAGAAATATTTGTGGGGAAAATTTTGCTTCTCAAACTTCTCTAATCGCCTTTTCTGAAACATTTTTTTTTCTAAATTTATTTAAAAAAGAAATTCGTTTATAACAAACAATTCATATGGAAATTTCTGTCGAAGAAAATATACGTTTAATTTGTGTTTATAACTATTTATTATAAACTATAAAAACTTCAAAAAACAATAAGAAGAGAAATAAGATACAATAGTGTGCCAGGGTGTACCCTCAAGCAAGAGAACTCTACCCCCAAAACAGTAGAAGACCATGGTATAGGGGTTATGGCACTACCCAAGACTAGAGAACAATGGTTTGATTTTGGAGTATCTTTCTTCTAGAAGAGCAGCTTACCATAACTAAAGAATCTCTTCTACCCTTGTTAATAGGAAAGTAGCCACTGAACAATAACAGTGCAGTAGTTAGCCCCTTGGGCGAAGAATAATTGTTTGGTAATTTCAGTGTTGCCAATTGTATGAAGACGAGGAGAAAGTGGAAAGAATAGGCCAGACTATTCAGCGTATTGGTAGACGAAAGAAAAATGAGCAGTGACCAAAGAGAGATCCTATGTATTACTGCCTGACCAGTTAGTCGACCCAATAACTCTCTAGCGGTAGTAGCTTAACGGGTGGCTGGTGCATTGGCCAACCTACTACCTATGTCATACGTACGTAGTATATAACTTTGTTGTTATTCCTACCGGGTAGATTTGTGTAAAGTTTTAAAGTGTAAAAATGGCTTCGTGATGTTAATGATAATTATTTCTAGTCTTTTATCAAAATATAATTACATAGCAAGTTACTTTTGAGGTTAACGCACCTAAACAAATGGGTTGTGAATCATTTGATTGCCAGGAAGCCAAACCTTGACTGACCAAAGTGGATTAAATCCTTGATTGGATTTTTATTCTTTCAGATTTGGGTATTGCGTGATTTAAAATGTCATGAAGCTTATAGCAATCATTGGTTGGACATTGTTTAATCCCAGTAATCCTTGGTCTGACATTATTTAATCCAAGTATATTTCCATTCAGGTGTTTTTTTTTTTTTTTTTTTTTTTTTTTTTTGAGTTTCCCAACTGCCAGAGATATCTGTGAATTTTACTGATATTCATTCAGTCTTTTCATTTAGATGATAACTCCCCCGAACCGAGATGAATTTTGCTGATTACATGGAAATCCAGCCAATGTCGTAAAGTCCCTGACTGGTAAACGCCAGACTAGGGGTTCGAGTCCCGCTCAAACTCGTTAATTTCTTTGGTCGCTGCAACCTTACAATCCTTGTGAGTTGAGGAGGGGGTTTTGTGGGGAGCCTAAAGGTCTATTTGCTGAGTCATCAATAACCATTGCCTGTCCCTCCTTGGTCCTACCTTGGGTGGAGAATGGGCTTGGGCGCTGATCAAATGCATATATGGTCAGTCTCAAGGGCATTTTCATGCTGGATTGGGCATTGTCATTGTCCCTTGCCATTCATGAGTGACCTTTAAACATTTGAAACCTTTAAAAGAGGACTTGTTTGATACGTATCATTTATAGAGGTTAATCATATTCAAAATTTATTGCATGATTTCGCCAAATGTTAACGTTAAAGAGATTACAGTGTTTGCACCTTTTAATGTATATTAGTTAATTATGCGTATATTTATGATTATAAGGATACTGTTGTGTGTTTATGATTGATTTTATGTTTACGTATTCATATGCAAATAAAAACTAGCGAAAAAAAATTATTGTCTGTGCCCTTAGAATGTTTGTTTATATGTGCATATGTAGGCTATAAAAGAGAGAGAGAGAGAGAGAGAGAGAGAGAGAGAGAGAGAGAGCGCCATTAGCATTCCAGTAAGATTGCTGTCTGTGCCATTATGATATGTTTTATATGTGCATATGTAGGCTATATGAAAAGAGAGAGAGAGAGAGAGAGAGAGAGAGAGAGAGAGAGAAAGATAAATTAGCATTCCATTAAGATTACTCTCTGTGTCATTATATGTTCTATATGTGCATATTTAGGCTATATGAAAACAGAGAGAGAGAGAGAGAGAGAGAGAGAGAGAGAGAGAGAGTTTACATTCCAGTAAGATACTGTCTGTGCCATTATATGTTTGTTAATATGTAGGCTATAAGAGAGAGAGAGAGAGAGAGAGAGAGAGAGAGAGAGAGAGAGCAGTTGACATTCCAGTAAGATACTGTCTGTGCCATTATAATATGTTTGTTAATATGTAGGCTATAAAGAGAGAGAGAGAGAGAGAGAGAGAGAGAGAGAGAGAGCAGTTAACATTCCAGTAAGATACTGTCTGTGCCATTATAGTATGTTTGTTAATATGTAGGCTATAAAGAGAGAGAGAGAGAGAGAGAGAGAGAGAGAGAGAGAGCGCAATTGGCATTCCAGTAAGATTGCTGTCTGTGCCATTATGATATGTTTTATATGTGAATATGTAGGCTACATGAAAACAGAGAGAGAGAGAGAGAGAGAGAGAGAGAGAGAGAGCAATTAGCATTCCAGCAAGATTTATCTCGTATGCAGAGACGCTGCAATTGCAGCGTGGGAGTTTGTACCACATTTCTTACGTCTTTTTAATCCAATTAGAGGATAATTTCTCGTGCGTTGTTTGGATGCCATCACAGTGGAGTTGCTTCTTAAGCAGACTTAATTTCCGACGAATGCAGAGCGCCACTATCTTAGCTGGAATACTATATTTCATTTTTTCTTCACAGATAACCTATCTTAGCTGGGTAATTACAGGAAAACTATATTTCATTTCTTTTTTCTTTGCAGATAGCCTAGTTAAGGGTACGGCCATTCATGTAAAGGTAAGTAAATTTGATAAGTTACTTTGGTTTAATGGTTTAGAAAAATATGCAAGTATATACTTGCATATATGCTGTGTGATTTTTGAGACATTCTTAAAATTTGGGTTTTCTAGCTACTGTTCATTAGTGCGAGCGTTAATATCTACATTGCATATATATATATATACATACATATATATATATATATATATATATGTATATATATATATATATATGTGTATATATATATATATATATATATATTAGGTACATATATGTGAGTCAGTTACTTTACATACGGATATGCTACGTCTGTAGAGTATACTTTGTCCCCCTTAAAAATCTGCAGTCAAGAATCCTGGAAAAATTCATTCATCATCCTGTCAAAGTTTTTGTATTTTCATCCGAAGTTTAATCTCATTTGTCATGTATGTTTTACTACGAATATTTTATTTCTCTCGTTGCCGCATCGGTTGAGCTTCTTTTTTTTTGCAAGTAAGCGTTGACCATGTGCAGGCTTTTTTTTTTTTTTTTTTTTTTTTTTTGTGGCAAGTAAGCGTTGTGTATGGTCGATTAGCTGACCATCTTGAGGTATAGATAAGATGATCCACTTTATGTGGCTCTATCCCTTTAAGCAACAAATGATTGATTTGTTATTTTCTAGTGTCACACCAACGAGGGTCGTTGGTGCCGTAAACAACAGGAGAAGAGAGTTATTTATTCAGGTAATGGTGGAATTTATATGATATATTGTTATAGAGGTGATGGATGGCTCAAAAAGACGTTGGGGTTCACGAGGAAAAGAAGGGAGTTGTCTTTGCAGTATTTGTAGAATAAAGTTAAAGGATAGAATAGTTTTTTTTTATGTATTTTTACTCCAAGTTTGTTTTGAAAAGTACCGTGATTGTTAAGATAAATATTTTACAAGGGAAGAGACGTTACTGAAAGGAAAAATAAGTTACAGAGATTTGAATTTTGATACAATTTACGATGATGATGATGATGGAGAAGTTAATGTGCCAAAGTGTTTACCTCTGATAAACATACGAAACCTGCTCAGTGAAACCAGGGTTTAGCTTTACTTACTATTACGATTTTGTTGGGGTTAAGTATCCCATCCCATAATTTGTGCTACGCATTAATTTTTCTTCCCATTCATCATCGTTAGCGTGAAAACACAGATGATGATATTTTGAATTAGTCGAACAAATTACCACATATTGCTGAAAATGTTTTATTATTGGGATAAATTTGTCAGAAAATCAGATGAAGACAAATATTTTGGCTATGGTAAAATTGCTAAATCGTTAGAAAGAAAGAGCCAATGTTACATAGGAACCATTGTGAGATAGCGCAAGATCCAGGAACCATTGTGGGATCGTGCAAGGTCCAGGAACCATTGTGAGAATGTGCGAGATCCTGGAACCACTGTGAGATCACACAAGATTCAGGAACCATTGTGAGATCGTGCAAGATCCAGGAATCATTTTGAGACCGCACAAGATCCAGGAACCATTGTGAGATCGTGCAAGATCCAGGAACCATTGTGGGATCGTGCAAGATCCAGGAATCATTGTGAGAATGTGCAAGATCCAGGAACCTTTGTGGGATTGCACAAGATTCAGGAACCATTGTGAGAGTTTGCAAGATCCAGGAACCATTGTGGGATCGTGCAAGATCCAGGAACCATTGTGAGAATGTGCAAGACCCAGGAACCATTGGGAGATCGCACATGATTCAGGAACCATTGTGAGATCGCGCAAGATCCAGGAACCATTGTGCGATCGCGCAAGATCCAGGAACCATTGTGAGATCGCGCAAGAGCCAGGAACCATTGTGAGAATGTGCAAAATCCAGGAACCATTGTGAGATCACACAAGATTCAGGAATCATTGTGAGATCACGCAAGATCCAGGAACCATTGTGAGATTGTACAAGATCCAGGAACCATTGTGAGATCGCGCAAGATCCACGAACCATTGCGAGATTGCGCAAGACCCAGGAACCATTGTGAGATCGCGCAAGATCCAGGAACCATTGTGAGATCACGCAAGATCCAGGAACCATTGTGAGATCGCGCAAGATAATTGAAAAGCGCAGTGATCACAAAATAAGTGGATGACGATGAAACTCCTGTGAATCTTCTTCGATCCATTATTTAGCATAGAAATAAGCCGGGTAATGTTATCTTGTTTTTCCCTGAGGCTACCCTTTCATTGCATCTTCCTTGTATTTTTAAGTATCAATATAGAGGAAGAAGCGTTATGTAATGAAACTGTAATATGGCTGGAAAAAGTAAAGGAAATATAGACGGCAGATTTGTCTTTCGGCTGATGATAAAAGAAAAGAACATTAAGAAATTAGAAATATAAAACTTTCAATCTTGATTTTCTGCAGTTATAAAAAAGAACAAGATAGAAATAATAATGTACTTTTTTCTTCTTAGACTAATATACAAAGACAAATATTCTCTCTCTCTCTCTCTCTCTCTCTCTCTCTCTCTCTCTCTCAAATAGTCTCTTAACTTAAAGTATTAAGTCCTTGTATTGTTTAAATATTTACTGAAATAACATTCATGTTCGGTTCGTTCTATTTTTCCGAAATTACACTCGAGTGCAAGTAATTTCTTTCATTGCTCTGTAATGTAATTAATGTATTGTAATTTACTGTGTAATAACTATAGAAAATCTATCATATAAATGAAATAAATCCTTTAAATACATTGATAGCATGGATTGTTTTATTATGTATTGTTGTATTTTGCAGGTTTGTCTTTTAATGAACATAAACAAACTAGTGTACGCTACCCGTCAAAAATGATTGCTGAATATTTAGATAGATAAGCACGCACGCGCACCCCATTTCATCAGGATATGACTACTCCATCTCCCCTTACCCGAGGAACGGGGAGAGACCGAGTAGTTATACGTTTGAGCGTGACTGGAAAGATATATATATATATATATATACGGTATAGCTATATATATACATATATATATGCATATATATATATATGTATATATATATGCACACACACATATATATATAGTATATATATATATATATATATATATAGCCAGATACTTGCTCTTTATTATACAGGGACGAAGGGACGATGCTTTGTTTTTTCTGAGAGAGAGAGAGAGAGAGAGAGAGAGAGAGAGCATGCTGTATCCACTAGGTTATCCCAGCTGATATCTGGGGAGATTAGCTGACATGTGCAGGGCAATTTAGAAGAAATATAGAATCAAATGGGCCTCACTCGGATAATTAACACCAAATGCTAAAGAGGAGAGTTGAGGATTCCCCCCCCCCCTGTTTTTTTTTTTTTTTTTGTTTTTTTTTTTCTCTCTCAACGAGGTAGTTTAAGCGTCGAAAAAACTCCTTTTATTTTATCTTTTCTTTTTTTGTTCCTTTTTGTAGATTGAGAATGATTTGGAGCATCTGACTGGATTCTTCCTTTTGTTATACATCTGGACAGGATTGATTCTAGGACCAGGTAGGGTCAGGACCAGGTAGGGTCAGGCAATGGCTGCTGAGGACTGAGGAGGTAGACTTATAGGCTCCTCCGAACCCCTCCCCATCCATAACCCACACGGATGGAGAGGTTGCAGACACTATAAAAAAAACTATCTAGCTTGAGCGGGTCTCGAACCCCAGGAAGGGATGTTTTCAATAGGCTTCCTCATTACCTATAAGGTACAATGGCGCGCATATACATATAATTTCATCAATTTTGAAAAATAAATAGTACAAAACGTCATGAAGTACTTATAAGTAAATTCTTTGATGATTGAGTACACAAACAAGAGAATCACACCAAATATTGAATAAACTGATAAATTAAATTGGTATTTCATCAAGCCAAAATGTACTGACCACTTACTAGGAATCACCCGCATTCATACCAAAATACTTTATTGCGTTATATATAGTGAAATCAATTAGTTGGAGGTCTGTGAAATTTGGTTAAACCCCATGAAATATTTTTCCTCTGCTTTTTTTATTAAACAAACGCATCATATTCTAATATTTTAATGTTGTTAATGTTCTAAAAATATTTTATTTTTCCTTGTTTCCTTTAGTCACTGTGTTGTTTATGTTCTTAAAATATTTAATTTTTCCTTGTTTCCTTTACTCACTGGATTATTTTCCCTGTTGGAGCCCCTGCGCTTATAGCACCCTGCCTTTCTAACTAGGGTTATAGCCTATCAAGTAATAATAATAATAATAATAATAATAGTAATAATAATAATGATAATGATAATAATAATAATAATAAAAATAATAATAATAATAATAATAATAATAATAATAATCTCGAATGGCTGCAATCTTTTTCTGAATTTGTATCCTAAACTCATTTATTCACTAACACAAATTAATTTCAGTTTATTCGATATTGCTTTCATTTTGTAACAGGGAGTTGTTATTGTTTATGATATACGAGTTCTCTCTCCGTATTGGATAAACATCACACTGATGGAGATATTGTATAAATGGAGAAACCCTATTTGTATACCTACTGGCCGTAAAATTAATGAATTTCACGTCGCATATTTTGTTTTTAACATATATACAGTATATATATATATATATATATGTATATATATATATATATATATATATATATATATATATATATATATATATTATAAAGATAACGTCGTTATTAGTTTATATATTTTGTTTTGATTTGGCCTTTTGAAATAAATATTTTTTTCATAAAGTTTCTTTAGACTTCTTACGTTTTATCACCAACCTTCATTTTCTGTAGACTGAATTTTATATTAAATTAATCCTAGATCCTTAGCTGTATAAAAATGCAGCTGTTTCTAGTCCAATGCAGACAAAGGCCTCAGAAATGCCAATGCATGTCTGGGGTTTAGACAGGTTTCATCACCACGCTGGCCAATGCGGACAAAGGCCACAGACATGTCCTTATTCCTCTCTGGGGTTTGGCCAGTTTTCATCACCACGCTGGCCAATGCGGAAAAAGGTCTCAGACATGTCCTTATTCCTCTCTGGGGTTTGGCCAGTTTTCATCACCACGCTGGCCAATGCGGAAAAAGGTCTCAGACATGTCCTTATTCCTGTTTCGGGTTTGGCCTGTTTTCATCACCACGCTGGCCACTGCGGACAAAAGCCTCAGTCATGTCAATTCATGTCTCGGGTTTGGCCAGTTTTCATCACCACGCTGGCCAATGCGGAAAAAGGTCTCAGACATGTCCTTATTCCTCTCTGGGGTTTGGCCAGTTTTCATCACCACGCTGGCCAATGCGGAAAAAGGTCTCAGACATGTCCTTATTCCTCTCTGGGGTTTGGCCAGTTTTCATCACCACGCTGGCCAATGCGGAAAAAGGTCTCAGACATGTCCTTATTCCTCTCTGGGGTTTGGCCAGTTTTCATCACCACGCTGGCCAATGCGGAAAAAGGTCTCAGACATGTCCTTATTCCTGTTTCGGGTTTGGCCTGTTTTCATCACCACGCTGGCCACTGCGGACAAAAGCCTCAGTCATGTCAATTCATGTCTCGGGTTTGGCCAGTTTTCATCACCACGCTGGCCAATGCGGAAAAAGGTCTCAGACATGTCCTTATTCCTGTTTGGGGTTTGGTCAGTTATCAACACCACACTGGTCAATGCTGACAAAGGCCTCAGTCATGTCCTTATTCCTCTCTGGGGTTTAGCCAGTTTTTATCACCACGCTAGCCAATGCGGACAAAGGCCTCAGACATGTCCTTATTCCTGTTTCGGGTTTGGCCAGTTTTCATCACCACGCTGGCCACTGCGGACAAAAGCCTCAGTCATGTCAATTCATGTCTCGGGTTTGGCCAGTTTTCATCACCACGCTGGCCAATGCGGAAAAAGGTCTCAGACATGTCCTTATTCCTGTTTGGGGTTTGGTCAGTTATCAACACCACACTGGTCAATGCTGACAAAGGCCTCAGTCATGTCCTTATTCCTCTCTGGGGTTTAGCCAGTTTTTATCACCACGCTAGCCAATGCGGACAAAGGCCTCAGACATGTCCTTATTCCTGTTTCGGGTTTGGCCAGTTTTCATCACCACGCTGGCCACTGCGGACAAAAGCCTCAGTCATGTCAATTCATGTCTCGGGTTTGGCCAGTTTTCATCAATCACCACGCTGGCCAATGCGGACAAACGCCTGAGACACATCTTTATTCCTGTTTCGGGTTTGGCCAGTTTTCACCACCACGCTGGCCAATGTGGACAAAGGCCTCAGACATGTCCTTATTCATGTTTCGGGTTTGGCCAGTTATCATTACCACGCAAGCCACTGCGGATTGGTAATGGTGGTAGACATTTGCCTGATCGCACCCAACAGCAATCCAACTTAGTATGGGTGGCCCTGACTAGTAAAGCTTTGCTGATCATGGCGATACTCAAACCCTCACACCACGTTAATGTATCCCATTTCAGTATCCTCACTCTATACACAAGGTGATATAAATAAAAAAAAAAAAAAGTTACCAGGAATAGAAAAGACCAAGAGACAATGTTTTCCTGCTCTCTGGTGTCCTCCAAATGTTAGGTCAATGATGTCCACTGAGACGACAAGACGAGACTTTGCTGGTCCTAAATTTAGTCTTGGACAGACAGCCACACTTGGAAAAGGAACTTGTAAGACTGGTTAAATGTTAAAGTCTTGAAATATACTTTTTTTTTTTTAAGTCCAGTGTTGCTCAGTTTCGTGAAATATGATTTGAAGTCCGGTACAGTTCAGTTTCAAGAATTATTTCTATAAGTCAAGGTGAATTCTGTTACGTTTAAAATTATTTTGAATTGTTGTGTTATTAGAGTTTATCGAAATATACAGGCTACTTTGAAACTTCGGTGTAATTCAGTTTCGTGAAATATACGTAGAAGTCTGGTACAATTCAGTTTCAAAATATAGGCTACTTTCAAGATAAGTATAACTCAGTTTCGTGAAATTTACATTGAAGTCCGATATGGGTAAGTATCACAAAATATACATTACGAATCCTGTATAAATAATTTTATGCTCTTTGATAGTGGTATACTTGTTTCACAAAATATGCTTCAGAATTCCGGTGAAATTCAGTGTCGCGAATTATACTTTGAAATCTCATTCAGCTCATACTTTAATCTGTCGTCACAACAATAAAGGGAATCGATTTATAAGTTGATTGCTTCATTGAGAATTAAAGTATTTGTTAAATGACTGGGGTTAATAGAATAATATTTTTATATTAAGATAAGCCTTATGCCATCGCCTCCGGATTTCGTGATGGGGATCCACACTTAATCGGATATACAGAAAACTGTATTACTTCAACACAATCAACACAAGCGTGTGTGTTATATATATATATATATATATATATATATACATATATATATATATATATATGTACATATATATTTATATATATATACATATATATATATATATATATATATATATATATATATATATATATATATATATATACACATTTGAATCGGGGGTGGGGGGTCATTATTGTAAGGCCCATTCTACTCGATAGAATAAGTTATTTCTTATAACAATGACCTGCTGTAACGAGGATCTTCATATGTTACAGGTAGATACATAGCATAACTCATAACATTATGATTAAAAAATCCCCATTGAACTTCATATAAAACTTTTGTATTGTGGCAGACTAACGGAAATACAGGAGACTCGCAATCCGTGGATCTGGAGTTCGTCACACCACGATAACTTCCATATCTGCACATAGGCTTACTCTTCTTGAGAATTAAGGGTGGGTGGGGCCTATTGGGACATAAGTCTATCAGCGTCCACTGTCAGGTGGTTGTTGGTCCTTGTTAAAGTCGAAATGGAGATTGGACGTTGAGATAATTGAAAAGTATCAACTTCATGAAGCTAAAAATTTGAAGAAAACTAGAAACTTTTTTTATTTTTTTTATTTCATAGAATGAGTCGTTAAAACTGAAGTTTCAGTGGTCTGCGATAAGCGGCTGTTAAAGGATATGAGTCCGCATTTACGGCCTCACCAGAAGCTCTCTTACAGCCAGCAATCTTTCTCATCGGTTTCCTCTTCTCTTCATTGGAATGGGGCAATTCCCATTCCCACTTCTCGCCCATTCAACAGAAACAACAGGGAAAAGTCATGAATCTTTTTCTTTGTGTACTTCTAAGGCTCAGGAGATATCAGCGTTGCATTGAGAGATTAGATAAAAGATAAAGAAAATGAAAACACTTATACTTTTTTACTTATTACTTTTATAATATTTTCAATAAAAGATATTACTACTTTTCATTTCTTCTCTTTGGTTCCATTTCCAGGTATTCATTTGGATATCTTTCTTTTGTGACGTAAGTATTTTGATTAGCTAAATAAAATGGATATCTGTCGGGAAAGATTATATGCTGTGGGAATAAAAAGAAATTGCTGGGCTGATTATCTACTGGAGCAAGCAAAAAATTAATCATTGGTAAGATATATATATACATACATATATATATATATATATATATATGTGTGTGTGTGTGTGTGTATGTATGTATATACACATATATATGTATATATACATACATATATATATACATATATGTATGCATATATATATATGTATATATATATATGTGTATATATACACATATATATGTATATATATAGGCTATATATATTATATATATACACATATGTGTGTATATATACATATATATGTATGTATATATATATGTATATATACAATTTCCTATCAAAACAGCAAAAACAACAAATGCAGCCGTTTCTAGTCCACTGCAGGACTCAATCATGTCCATAGTCATGTCTGGGATTTGCCCATTTTCATCACCACGTTGATCACTGAGGATTGAGGATGATGTGAGACATTTTTCTGATCGTTCACAGCAAACCAACCTAGTATGGGTGTCCCTGATTAGTACAGTTTCGCTGATCATGGCGATACACAAACACTTTCACCATGTTAAGGTATAACCGCTCAGTAGGTTATATATATATATATATATATATATCACAAGCACACGTGATTTCAATCAATGTAAATATCACCCACGAATGGCATTTAATACCGAATTCTATCTTGGGAATATACTTCCAAGAGAGCTCAGTCGGTAGTGTCCCTGCAGGCATGGTTTCCAGCCGTACAGGTGGGGGTTCGAATCTCCACCCGGCCAGAAGCTGTTACCATAAAATGAATTCCAAGTGGAAGTATATTCCCAAGATAGAATTCGGTATTAAATGCCATTCATGGGTGATATTTATATATAGATATAGATATATATATATATATATATATATATGTATATATAATATAATATATATATAATATATATATTATATATATGATATATAATATATATATAATATATATATATATATATATATATATATATTTAGTGCATATAGGGTGATTTTATCTGATAGTGAATGTATGTTAACAAATAAGATAGTAGTCAGTCCCACATTTCATCCTGTAATACATTCGCAAACAATTGATGAGAGAGAGAGAGAGAGAGAGAGAGAGAGAGAGAGAGAGAGAGAGATGCCTTAAAGATTTCTCTGTATTCTTGAACTTATTCTCCAAAAAGTGCTTTCGTGGTCACGTAACGAACGCGAATTTCCCTGGAGCATCCTCTCTCTCTCTCTCTCTCTCTCTCTCTCTCTCTCTCTCTCTCTCCCTCCCTGCATCGGCTTATCCTACGTTGAAGATTTCAATGAAATTATTTGTTTTTCAATGTCAGTTTCTGTATATAGTAATTTTAATTCAGTTTCAATGTCAGTTTCTGTATATGGTAATTCTTATTCATTTTGTGTGTGTGTGTGCGTGTTTAGGAAGGTATTATTGCTTTGATTACTTTTTTAACATCAACAAAATATGATCATTGCTTCTATCATAATCAAGGATTAGTATTTGTAATAGAAGCAGTAGTCCTTTGAAGTCTTAATCTTGATGTATATATATATAAAAAAAAATATTCAGCCTGTATTCTCGACGATAATTATATATGATTTTTTTCACATTGCTCCAATTTTTTTTTATCCAAAGGCGAAGAATTGGATAAGAATTTTTTTTTTAGAATACGTTGAAGTCATTGTCGTTGAATTAATTTTTCTATAAATATGAATTCTGATTTAAGACATTTTAGTCAAAAACTTATCAAATTTTACATCTTAGCTATTATTTAATATTAAATCGCTTATCCTTTCTCATCTCACTTACCCGAGTACAGTTGAACACAGGAATTTCTGGTACACCTTTCTCTGAGATAGTGCACTCACCCACACCCTTACTGCACGGCTAGTTCCTGTGTTTAGCGTAGCTCACCACCTCTGCTATCCCTACGCTATCTGATTGGTTACTCGCCATGGAGTAAAGAAATGACGAGATGGACTTCGGATCCGGGTGTGCCAGGGACTCCTGTGTCCATCTGTACATAGCGGTAATTAATGTAAATCTATATGCAAATGTGTACTCATTTCCTCATTTTGTACAGTTTGCTTTGACATATCAGAATAATAACGATCTAAACTTGGGAGTTAATTGATTTGCTAATATTTTAAGTTAATGAATTGTCAAGATCCTCCCCCCCCTCTCTCTCTCTCTCTCTCTCTCTCTCTCTCTCTCTCT